>NW_024537571.1:600000-857570 GCF_016628075.1 Suillus paluster
GTCCAGCTTGAACGTGCTGGATTGAAGGTGAACGTGATCCGAGGCAAGCAATGTATCTCTCCGGTATGAGGAATCTGAACTTCGACAACTCTGCGATTCAAAATGCTACTCCAAAGCATAACGAGTAGCATTTTGAATACCAACGACGCTGTGAAATGAGCATGCAGACGCCATGGTGGTAAAAGCAGAGGAATACAGTTAGGAGAGAAACGTGCGATCGCATGTGGAGCTCGGTGACGTGCAATTGCAAAAGGAGGAGTAGAGACACGCAGATGAGCGAACCGCCCACGCAAATAGGAGACTGCCGAGCGCACAACGATAGCGAGTGCTCAAGCAAATCGGACAGCGTGTGGAGCTCATGTGGAGCACAGACAGGAGAGTCACGCGAATTGGTTCCGCGGGATCAAACGTTTCGTCCTTACATATATTAGATATTAGATACCGTGTATCTCCTATTTTCACTGATAAGCTCTTCTGCACAGATCAAACATGATATATTATAATCAGACAGTTGTAATATGTGAGAGATCTCGCGATGAGAGGCTTAGATACGGGAGCTGATAAGAAAATATATATCTCAGTCTCGGGAAACGGACTCACCGGGTAGTACCACTATAGTAGTACCTGATAAGAAAATATATCTATGGGTATGTTAGCTCTAGTTGTAACGTAAAGCGGGGACTGAGATGTTCCTGACAACTCGTAGTTTTAAGGTGGTTAGCATAGTGATAAGTAATAAAGTGTAACATAGGAAATAGACAGTCACTTATTAGATTCTCGGACCGACGTCACTTCGTTGTAGGTTGCGCAGTTGGCTAGCACTCGTAATGTCTCACTCTGACATCTCCTGCTCGGACTTCGATCCGGACTTCAACAAGAGACACTGCTGAAATACTAGAACTACAAGCGCAGGATGTAGAGCCATGAGCTAAGTGTTGTAGAAGCAATATAACATAGGAACTGCGTGGGAAAATTTGCGAAAACATATAGAGAAACATAAAAACATGTCATACTGCACTACACCAAACCTAGCCTATGGTCCAAACTATGTGTAATATGATATATTGACTTCAAATATACTATACTTGACAGTCTTCAAGTATAATAGGTCAAGTGTGTAATGGTGTACATATGTATATGCAGTGATTCTAGCTTTCTTGCATCAATGTACAATGCTCAATCTTACAGTTGCACACTAATTTTCGAGTTTTTAGTACATAGACAGGTATGATGACTTACAGTCACCTGAAGCTGTCAGGTATAGTATATTTGAAGTCAATATATCGTATTACACATGGTTTGGACCATAGGAGGTTTGGTGTAGTGCAGTCCAGGCGGCTGTTGCACTGATCCTGGACAATTCAGATGTCAGGATTTTGATGACATGCAGCTGTACTGCGCTACATGCACACTAGCAAATCATGTCCGGTCTCCCACCCATCGCATCCAGGTCTGTGATATTATAGACAAAAATGCAAATATATTAATTCGCGTGCAGAAGTGGAACGGCATGCTCTTGGAGGTTACCCCCTTGAAGACATTAGGCCTTCGCGTTCAACTTGGGCATCCTATCGGTCAACGATGCATCCTCCCACAGCAGGCTTTCAATGATGGCTTTGTGCTGATAGACACGAATGGAATAGATGTAGACTTCTGCGGTTGCGAAACACCCCAAACGCATGTCAAACAACTGCTTCGCCACGGGTGGTTCCCTGCGACATCAACGGACCCAAGGACAGCAGCAACATTTCGTCTTTTGCACCATAATAACTCACACGACCTGGAGAATCAAGATCTGAACCTGAGGCCTGATTCACAAGGATGACATCGTTGGACGGCTGTGGTAATAGACCCTCGCAGGTTGGCGCCGCCTGCGACAGCAAGTCAATTGGCACACAAGTATAAATACCCACACAGATATAAGACAAAGGTCTTACTTCAAGCATCTTCGAGACAGGTTTTAAACCCGCTGTACATTGACCTATATGAATGAACGTGACAGTGAGAGCAGCACCTGATGGTACATGTTGGAATCACAATAACTGTACTACGTGGGACTCGAAGCAGTTGAGTACAGAACTGCAGCACCGAATGTTGACCGAATGCAAACATAATTTCGAGCAACAGCTACATACTCGAGCTCATGACATGGTCTTCAACATCTCAATGTTAGAGAGAAAGCCCATCGAAGCTCGGCCTTTTCCCCCTCATCACGCTTCTATAGCACGTGCCATATTGATCCGGCGGTGTCTCGACTGCAGCATGGATTCGGTGAGGACGATGTTTCAGAAGGTTCATAAGCCAGACAAGGTGGTTGTCTTGGATGCGCAATAGCCCTCCTCTGTCTTACCTCCATACATTAATCATGACTAAGGCACTGAGCATCAGAATAGCGTATGCACCGACTATATCCCTCGGATCTCTTCTTGACCTTATATTTGCAGCATCATGGGGCCCTCTGGAAGCGGCAAGACGACATGTGCGTCAGCGAAAGCGAAAAATTATCAAAGGAAACCGCTAATGACGACCGCTCTCAGTCATTAATGAAGCCAGCGGGTCTGACTTTGCAGTCGGAAAGGGTCTCGAAAGTTGCACCAGTGAGGTGCAAGCAACGAAACCTTTTGAGCTCAACGGCCGGCAAGTCACGTTGATCGACACTCCCGGCTTCGATGATACCAGCCGTAGTGATACGGACATCTTAGCAATGATAGGAGCATACCTCTCACAGACGTCTGTCATCCGTTATCATGCATTTTCCTGGTCTGATCTAAACGATACAGATATGAACATGGTGCCAAACTTGCTGGCATCGTATACATGCACCGCATATCAGATTTCCGGATGGGAGGAACAAATAAACGAAATTTCAAGATGTTCCGAGAGCTCTGTGGGGAGTCCACGCTGCGAAACGTGTTGATAGTAACGAACATGTGGAGTGAAGTCGCTCCTGACATCGGGGAGATGAGGGAGAAGGAGTTAGAGACTAATTTCTTCAAAGCTGTCCTGAACAAGGGTGCGCGGATGTTGAGACATGAGGGCACGCGAGAATCGACGCACCGCATTCTACGATACCTGATTCATAACCAACCTGCCACGCTGCTCATTCAAAAGGAGCTGGTCAACGAGCAGAAGAATATCGTACAGACCTCTGCAGGATTTGAGCTGACACGAGTTCTGAATGAGCAGAGAGAGTATCACGAAGAAGTAGTGGCTCAGTTGCGCAGAGATATGGAGGCGGCGATCCGAGACAAGGACCAAGAAACGAAGGAGGAACTTAAGGATGAGATTCAGAGTAAGCACGAGCAGATATTGAAGTTACAAGGCAACAAGGAGCGGCTTGAGGCAGAGTTCAAAGCCGCCAAGGAGAGGCTAGAGGCTCGGATCAGTGCGATAGAGGAGAGGCACCAGGAGCAAGGACGTGTTGTAGACGCTCTGCAAGAACAGCTAGAGATGGAGAGAAAAGAAAGGGAAAAATTGGCCGTCGAACAGGAACAGAAGGAGCAGCGGTTGCGTCGCCTAGAAGAGGACAACGCCAGAACTCAGGAAATGGAGCGACTGAACAGCATCCGTGAACTGAACAGACTTGCGTACGTTCGTGTGGAGCTACAAGAAGAGCTTCGAAAGGAAGACCAGCAGAGCATAATCGAGTCGGAAGTCGGCGGGGTAATAGAGAATGTGATCTCTTGGGTAACGTCGTGGTGGTCATGATCCAAACTGCGACAAACTATTTATTTGTGCTATGTACCTTATAAGTAAAACGCCTCCTGATATTCATCCACTACAATATTGGCAAGTACTTGGGCACGCATCATGGTCCACGTCCGCATCAACGAGCGCGAAGCTAACCCGAATCCGCACATCAACTTTGTCTCAGTTCTGCCTATGGTCGATGCCACTCTCGAGGACGACGCTCGGCAGCTTATGCGGGCGCTGGCCGCGCAGGTGAGACCCGTCATGAAGGAGCACGGTTTCACCGTGAACAGTCTCGAGGAGGTGCGTATCCGAGTGCTTCTAGTGTCACTAGGCTGGGAATACTACGTCAAGACTGTCTAGTACGAGTACAACCGAGTGTTTGCCGGGCGGAATTGGAGCAATGGAGAGACCATTGGTACGCGCACTAGCCACGTTCGGAACGTCCTCAAGAGTTCTACTGATGGTATTGATACAGAACTGGTTTTGAAGTCTGCTAGCGGCTCATTTGTGCCCATTCACTGGCTCATGAGCACATTGTGCCATGAAGTGAGTATCCCTTCGCGACTTGTATGACAGACTCATTGACACTAGACGCGTTTCTCGCGTTAGCTCGCCCACATAAAGGTCAGCCATATCCCATTTGCAACTATTCGATACCCTGACACGCGACATAGCACATGAATCATGGGCCTGCTTTCCAAGCCCTGTGGCGACAGCTGCGCAATGACGTCCGTGCCCTGCAAAACAAAGGCTATTACGGCGACGGTACGCACCACAACGCAGCCTTTCTTCCATATGCCTCACATGTCTACAGGCTATTGGTCCTCCGGGACCAGATTGGCAGATTCCGCGACAATAGCTGGCAAAGGCATCGGAATGGGCGACCTTCCTGAATACATGGTCAGTCATCCTCCATTTTCTCATCTATGCCTCTTAGATAGTGTGAATAGTGTGGCGGAGCTCATTCACGCGCCCGACCTGCTTCTTACCAACGACGTAAAAGGACTACAAAATTTAACGGGCCCTCTGTGCACACTGGTGTCCAATCCGAAAAGAAACGTAAGGCCGGATCCAGGATCACCAATGCTAATGCATTCGGCTCAGGGGGAAAGGCACTGAACGAGGGTGCAATCGGCGAGAAGAAAGAAGCGGGCACGGGATTTAGGAAGAAAGCCGGAAGGTGAGTGTTTCACGTTTCCAATGGCTGAGAAGTTGAGAACTCATGGTTGGTTAGTAAACGTGCACGGGAAAAACGTGCACTTGCTGCTGAGGGACGTATGCAGACCCTCAAAGGTTTGTCATTTTCCTCCCGTTCAACTCCATCAGATGAATTATATTTGTATTCCGTTTCAGCCGCATTTGCCTCTTCAGCGTCAGCATCCTCTTCGCGCCTGAAGATTGAACCTACAACAGATTCAGAAAGCGAGTCTTATTATGGATCACTGGAAACAGACCAAGACCGTCGAAGAACCATGCTTGAATCTGTCGGAGGACAAGAACTCGACGAAATGAAGGCAGAAAAATATGATTTTTCAGAGGACTTCAAACTCCCCGGAGGAACTACCGGGGATTCATACAACATTCACAAAATCAAAATCCCCGGAGCTGCTCAGTTTACCAATGCAGAGCCCGGTTCATCGACCCGACCCGGCAAGCATCGGCGTGTGGATGATGACGAGGTATCCGTAACTAAGAAATTACAGACTTCCAGTGCTCCAAGACCTGATAAGACAGAAGATAAGCCGGGTGGTTGGAACTGCCTTGTATGTACATTGTGCGTTTCCTTCCGTGATGAGTTTCAGATCGATGGAATTCATTTGATATCGTCATACAGAGCCAACGAGCCACGACACCTCGCCTGTTCTGTGTGCAGTACTCCCAGGGGAGATTCTCTCTGGGTAGGCAGAGATTCATGAGCACCAAGACTTAGACTGCCACACTAATATACCCGATCGTATCAATATCTGTTGTGACAAGGATTAGATTTTGCTATCTACAACAGACAAAGTTCAAGATGAGACAAAGAAGTACTACGCTATGAAGAGTCTGTAATGTCCAAGAAAGGGATGTAATGAATAGTCAGAACAGTACATAGTCTGTGCGCGGCAAGAAATCGGCGTCCACGGTGTAACACCAGAGTACAAAGCGACGTTGCAAAACAAATGATATATGCAAAAATCCTTATAGAATCCATGTGCCAGCGACAAGAGCGATCACCATCGAAATAGCCAGCCCCGCCCCAGGAACGCTCAGAGAGGCAGCAGCACTACTCCACCCAGGGGGTACGCCCAGTGCAACTGACGGTTGTGAGACGTGATATGTCGACGTCACCACTGCACCGTTCGAATTCGTAACAAGTAAGGTGTATGCACCAGATACCTGAGGGAGGGCGGTGGCGTTAACGGCTAGTGTTCCTATGAGGGGACTGTATGTGCTCGTCGCGAGCTCTGATTGTACGATCTCGCCATAGACTGCTGGGACTGAAGTATTAAATGCGTATGAAGGCGTCGTGTAGGAGGGTGTAGAGAGGGGATAGTTAGGTAGGGTGGTAGCAACTGTCGCAGACTCGGACGAAAGGGAGGATTGGACGACCGCATAAGGTTGTACAGGTGCTGAGGCATTGTTGCGGGGATATAGACCAATCATCGGGGGTTCCTGGTAGTCGATGCCGTAACTGCATAAACAGCTGATGAAATTTGTCTGAAAAGATATCAAGGAGTTAAACATACCTCCATATTGAGTAGACAGTCCGCAAAAATGGGGTTCCTGGACAAGTAAACCAGTCAGTAATATTGAGCAACAGGAATTATACCGTAGATTATCGTACCTAATAACCAGTCGACTCCATCGGCACTGGGAGGTGAAGCTTTAGGCCAAGATAGACAGAGGTCCGGGTTCCCCTCAGCTGGGCCAATGATGTAATCGGTAGGTTCCAAAACAAACGAATTTCCTTCCCTGGAAGATAGGTTTTAGCGGCGTACATGACTTATTTAATCAACCGCTAGTCACCCAAAGCTGAAGGACATGGTTGCTGAAGAATCGCAAGGGATGACCCATTGACCGCCTTTGCCGCCACTTTGTCAACTCGAGCAGAATCACGATAATGTTATAACTTACTGTCGTCAACTAGGCGGCTACTGGGAAACGAACTGTACAGTCGTATTACCTAGAAGAACATGAAAACGAGCCATTTGACAAGAAACTCGGGAGCTGACATCTTGATATGGGCCATACAGTCCTGGAGTGCCGCTGTGGCAGAGACCTAAGTACACATGTAGATATGTCATCGATCACTTACACATCCAAAAGAGCAACCGACGTATTGCCAGTTGGGCCAGGGTAGGTTGGTTGGGGAGTGTACTGAGTCACATTGACCTTGCAAGAAGTCAATATCATTTCACATCATGAATGCAACATCGAATGCCTTACCGCTGAAACTGCTCAGAGGGATCGCCCAGTAGAAGTAACCAGATGTATTGGTTTGCGTACCAACCGGAGAGAACGGCACGACCTCATTCCATACGACCTGGCTGAGGTTTTGCGCGACAGATACATCAATAGCCCCTGTTCAACACAAGGACATGAGCATCGTATGTAAGTCAGGCACCCGGCGGAGACTAACCGAGGGTAAGCGTTCCAGTAGCGTTTCTCGTAAGACTTAGTCCAAAAAGTGGATAGTCCAGTATGCCTTGCTGAGCCAAGGTCGAAAAAAACGGCGTGGCTAGAACATGCACAAGGAGAACCAAATCTGTGAGGCTGCGCCCACAACGCTGCGCATCGGATAACATACCGTTCGTAGCGCTCGTAGATATCTCTGACTGTCTTGGAAACCCTAAGCCGAGGATACCGCTGACCTCGTCGACCAGCGTAATATTAGAATTTGTCACAACGCCTGTAGAGATGTAAACGTAGAATGTTTCGAGACTGAAGACGAGGCTTACCGAATGCCTGATCTGCGACCGTCACATTTGCAACCTCTGCAGTCTCTCTAGCAACGAACCCAGATGCACCTTGCTACCATCAGCATCGGAGTGGGATGAGCGGATCATCGCATACCGGTCCCATCAGCGTAGTCAACGTTGAAAGTGGTCTTATTATTGTTGATGGACACAAAAGTGGGACTAGCATAAGTGAGAGGGTATCTTGGCACAGACGTGCATGTGCTGGTAGTGCACTCCGTCGAAGTAAGCCAGAAATCTGCAGAACCTGTAACACGATTTTACATGGAATTTGTCAAAGAAGCACGTTTCATACCTGTGTCGAGCGCAGCACGGAAGCTGATTTGGCCAACCTGGAGAACAACGTAGTATGTCCTAGCGCCATGGTCCAGTAAAACATAGGAATATTTGGGATGCAAACTCACCCATCGCTGGCGAGGGATACCGGTGAGATTCCAAAGGCGTTGAGTGCAGTTGAATTTGACGCCTGTCCAGCAAGCATAGCAGGTCCAGGACCACCCTGCAAGGATGTACTTGGAAGATTCAAGGTAGCCGCGAGAGCATTTTTGAACTGCGGGTCAAAGCTAAGGAATAGAATAACCGTCGCAAACCAAATCATTATGCGCTCTTCAAGGTACCGATGAGTCTACGACAGTGACATTCGGGCACTCAAAGTCCAAAAAAGTGGGAAGGAGGGCCGAAGAAAGGAATAACGAAATGATGAGAAAGGCTGGATCAGGCCCGGCGGCATGCCGACAACACTTAGACTATCGGGACTCGGAATATGAAACGCCTGCTGCCTACTTGCCAACGTCTCTCCCCGACCATCATGGCAGGCAGACCCAGGACCCATTCCTATTTCGCAGCTAGAGTCTAGACGCGACAAACGGATCTTAATTTCTCTACCAGGCAGTTCCATATGTGTTTGCTGTAGCGCGCTCGACAACTTCGAGTTGATCATCAACAGCTGCTCTCTTGCTTTGGGTCGTCCCGTCGTCGGATTAAGGCTGGAGATGCCATCGGACAATGAGAAGGCCGAGTTTGACCCATTCAAAATCGGGGCAGTTTATGACATATGCAATTGGGAAGATTTAGCGAGTATGCTGCTGGAGATGCCTCTCTCAAGGACCCTTCATGGTGGCGTCACGGTCATAGCTCATTTGAAAGCAGTGGCCCCAGGTGGGTTGCGTCTTTTTTCTCTTTAGTAGCACTGACTTAGAAGCTTCTAGTCTTCTCATAGCAGTATTGGTGGCCAAGTCCTTATGTTGAGTCCGGACTATAGTTACAGTACTCCGCAAGATGTTTCACCGCTCAAGTACAGGTTGCTGTTATTCATACGCCGATGTAGTAGAACCAAGAACGAGGTCTCGGGTACGATAACCTGATCTTTGATTCTCCTAGAATCGATTATCCATACCGTTATAAACCTCACGCACAATTGTTTTGACGTCACATGTTTAGCCTTCGAAACCAAAGTCTACAGAATAGAACAACAGTGGTTCAGACATACACATAACTACACGAAGTGATACATCCGAAAGAAATTGAAAGAGTCACGGAGTGGTGACACGAAGAAGCCATATAGACGAGAGTAAAAGAGAAACTAGGGGGGGTACTGTAATGAGCGTCACAGGTGGTATCACAGGAATGGATAGAACATATAAAGATGAATGTTTTAAAGATAGGTAGAATCGAACCATCATGTCACCGCTTGGCAAACACCTTTTTCAGTAGCGCTAGGACTTTCGGTACGTTCAACTGAACGTACTCTAAATCCAGCAAGTGTTTGTTGTCTTTTTGCTGTTGACAATGTGAGCATCGGTATGGTGTATCTGGAAGGAGGAACTAACCTTCTCCAATAGGTCGTCAATCTTGAGATCCATTTCAAGAATGGCTTTCTCCCGACCCTTGTAGTGCAATGAAATGATGAATGTCCCCGGCGTGGGTGATGTGATATTGAAGTAGATGTTAGGTCGACTAAAAGCACCTCAGAACGCCATATCAAGCGACCGAGGAACAACGTACCGGTTATCCGGAACATTGCTTTCCACGATGATCCCCTCCTTCTCGAGTTGTGCATGCGTAAAGCGATAAGGGCCAAGAACCGCAGATTTCGACGGTTTCCTCTCTTTGCCTCCAACCGTCACGACACCCACTCCAGTCGTGCTGCCCTTGTCCTTCGACGCGGTCAGACGAACGTTCTGGAGGTATGCCTTGTATTGCTCAAGTTGAGAGCGCAAGTAAGCGTTATGGTCGCAGATTGTTTTGTAGACCGCTTCCAACGACTTCGTTTCTAATACCACCTTCTCCCGCAAATTGCCAAGGTGAGCGAGCTCAGCAGCAACCTCATCCTGCATGAGCTTATAGCCATCCGTCGCCTCGATGATCTTTTGCTCCTCCAATTCACGAAGCATTTCCTTGACTTTAATGCCTTTGCGTACGAGCATTGCATCCTTCGTCGTAGCCGCCCGTTCAGCAATTGCAGCCAGGTTGTACGGCCGCTTTTCGGCGGCGTGCGGTATGGAACGGATGAGCTGTACAAGAATAGACTTGGTTTCCATGTACAGCATGTCGCTCGTTGACACCGAATCCATCAGAGCACTCTGGATATCCTGTACAGGCGTTTCCCAGCGGCTGTACAGATTCAGCTCGATGGCACGGTTCTCCTTGCGTGGAACTTGTGATGGAGCGGGTCCGAGTTCATCAGTCAATATACGTAAATGTTGCTTGTCGTTTGGGGACTGGCGCACAGCCGCGTCAGGAACCAGTAGGACAATAATTGAGGTATACTTACGAGAGTTTCGACGTGCTGTAGGATTAAAGAGTGGGTGTTGTATAACTCGTTCATGGTAATGTGGATCATCAGGTCTTTCTTGGATAGAGCCATGTACTGGTCCATCTAGGACAAAACGTTAGCTGGCATCGACGCATTTGGCATGTTCGAACGTACTTCAAGAGTGTCATAGAAATCCCCGACTTCGCAGAGGTTATTGAGGAATTGGTTGATTCGCGCTTTATTGTTTTCTACAAAGGGGTTCAGCGTGATCATGTAGATCTCCTTCGCATACGAGGGCTTGTTTGCAAGGTTTTGCAGCATCTTCGCAATCTAATAATGGAAATTACGACGATGAAAAACGGAAGCCCTAAAATGGTTACATACCAGCGTCAGTGTCCGGCGAGGGTGTTTAGCCGGGACGCCTTCGACGAGCATATATGCTTGGGGAGTGACAATAGCAGGGTTGATGAATCGTAGGAAGAAGAAGCCTCCTATCAATGAGCAAATAGCGTAATCGGTTGCCTCGGGGTACTTTCGCTGTGACACACCGGAGAATTAGCATTAAATGAAGGGGAGGATGCAAGCGAACGGACCCGGGTCAAACTTCGGATCTGTTTGCAGATCCATCGAATACCATAAGGCACACTTTCCATACTTTCTATTATGGTTACGAGGAAGCTATTCGCGATTTCCATTAGCATTGTAAGCCGTGGTGCAATGATAGCCTGAACATCGGCATTCTCGGCGGCGACCTCTGGCGGAACTCCACGAGGTAGGTTAGGTGGTAGTGTACCTGTTTCTTCTTCTATTTGATTTATCATTTGCTCGTACACCTGTGTACTCGTCAGGGATGTTGGCATACCTCTCGGCACCCGCCATGGCTCACCTTGACAGGATTGATCTCAAGGTTCAAGTCTTTGTGTTCAATCAAGCTATTGATGCGTTCTGCCAGCACCCCCTTGAGGTAACTTTGCCCAGGACCTCGTCGGGTATAAGTAGTCATCATCCGCGACACGGGAGTGTTAGCACGCAGTAGCGACCCAAATTCGGTTGCTGTTTCAAACTGCGCGGACAACACTGACTGGAACATCGTTAAAAGAAGATGCTCTTCGCGACTCTCGTATTGGTTTCCATACAGAGTGAACATCACCGTCTGCAAGAGAGTGTCGATCTCTGACAAGCTGACAAGTCGGCATAGTGCAGCGATGTGACGGGGTTCGGACTGGAGAAGGAAGAAAAGGTTGGAGTACTGTTGCAATTTTCGATCGTCGGGGTAATGGCCTTCGGTTGGATCCACTTCCTCCAGCGTCCGTTCCACTTCACGTTGCTAATCCATGTAGGTGAGCCGAAATGTACAATCCAACATAGCACGAGAGAACGGACCTCATCAGCGGCCATACGATTCTGAATAAGGAGAGCGATGCGAGAGTCGAGGTAACGGACATCACGTTCGAGCACAAAGTTTTTCTTGGACTGGGCGGATATCTTGCCTTTGAGGTCACGAAGGCGTTTTTGTGCTGTTTGCGAGCCGTTCGAAATACGAACTTGTAAGATACGATGGCTGCGACGCACCTCTAGCAAGATCATCCTCCACTTCCACATCCTGCTCTGCTGCCATGCTGAAAAGGGCGGTCACGCTATAGCGGTTGGTGTTCCTGTTCGTGAGCCTCCTCCCCATAGCAGCGCCAGGGGAGTTTGGTTGATCGACATAAGACATGATAAGTTGAGGAAAAGGGGGTTGATCTTGAATCGTGAAGCGAGGACGTGGATAGACTTTGAAGTCTACCCACTAGAGGGTGTTGTGATGGAAAAGCCAGAGGTTTCCTAATAGATTTCCTGAGCTATCACCGGCGCAGCCTGGCAACAAAAAAAAAAGCCTGTTGGATATCGAAAATTTGTGGGTATCAACAAAAGAAAGAAAAAGCGGGGAAGAAGGCAATGAGGGGAGACGAAGAGATACCGCCAATGCGGCGCGCAATACAACTGCAGCTGTGGCAAGACCAACAAAACGCTGAGAATATCTTCTAGGTGGCGCAAAATTACTAAAATAATCGACCAGCCAGTGCCGACCTCTACAACGTGCACGACAGTGCCTCGAGGTTTGTTGGTCCTACAACGTTTCATACATCTTTTACTGATTTAGAACAACAGGTTTCGCATCAGACCTTGACAGAGGTATGCCATCTGTGTCGCACCTAAAATATCGCTCAGTGCCTTACACAGACGCTTGCCTGATCATCTGATTCACGCTCCAAATTGAATGTCGAGCCTTGATCAGAATCTCCTTAGTGCGCAACGAGTCTGGCATCAAACTTAATCCCACTGCCGATTTCTCCCTCGATCAACTCATAAGCTCTAATTCTAGCACCGCGCAGCCGCAGCTGCACCACGGAAACGCAGGATCTCCGGCGAGAACATTCTTCCGTTTATTAAAACGGTCTGCGGTCTGCAACTAAAAGGTCATTCTTCGACCACGAATGGGTCATACCACATGATTTCGGGGCACATCCCATTGCTGACACGCGCTCAGGGAAGCGGATACACAGGATATCATTTGCCACCAATATGAGGAACTCCCCTCGTGGTCAATCAAGAACCGGTAAACGTATTGATGCGTTCGAGTCAATCAGAGCAGTGTGTTCTGGTGTTCGCGGATGCCAATACAGGCTAGCACCGGAAGTGAAAGTGGTTTCGCTGACCCTCTACATACGATTTACAAAACACGTTGCAATTTTGGCACACAACTGTGACATACTTTTACTGAAGATCTTTTTTTCTGGCCATCGCACATCTATGACGATTTTTACAAAACAGGACGTTGCAAGGCGACTATGCCAACGCTTTCTTTATACTCGTTTGGCTTCCACGACGATATTCCTCCGAGCTACACAACGTCATTATTGCGTGATGCGCGGAATACCCCATGTCCGACCGTTACTGGGAGTTGAGCCGTGATCATAATTTCCTCGGTTGCGCGATGAGCCTGGCGTCAATCTCAAGTCCACTGCCGTTCTCTTTCCTTCCATCAATTCACAAGCTCTAAAAAGTTATGGGCTTCTAACTAGTAACAATGCGCAGCCACACTTAACATTCTTCAGTTCATTAAAATCGTTCGCAACCCACACGTCATTCATCGATCGCTTAGGATTGTTTGATTACGGCCGCGCCTACGACGTCACTCGACGTGCGTGGAAATAGGCAGGTTTACCTGGCGTACCATACGGGAACAGTTCTTGCCCTGCCTGAGTCAATCGGGCACATCCCGCGGGTAACACACTGCCAGCCCACAGGATGTCATTTGTCATCATCACTGAGGAACTCCGACCCTCGTGGTCAATCCACTCTCGGCAATTTGGCAGGCGTAATGATGTGTTCGAGTGAACCGGAGCAGTGTCACAATCTGGTGTTCGCGGACGTTAGTATCGGCTCGGACGTGGCGCTGTGCTAACACTGGAAGTAAATGTCCTTTCGCTGACCCTATTGATCGCAAATCAGCTTGTGACAAACAAATATTTACGGTATACTTCAAGTTGTCTGATACTTAAATATCAACTCTTTCTTTTAACTCGCTTCATTTCTGCGATCATAGCGCATATCCACA
Organism: Suillus paluster; assembly: GCF_016628075.1. Taxonomy (NCBI): domain Eukaryota; kingdom Fungi; phylum Basidiomycota; class Agaricomycetes; order Boletales; family Suillaceae; genus Suillus; species Suillus paluster. The sequence continues at coordinate 614,009 of NW_024537571.1, forward strand.
CAATCATTGTTGCGTGTACTGTGACATGATCCTCTTTGTGATAGGAGTTCTCATATTACTTTCTAGTATGCTTTCGTCAGGTGTTTTTCGTAACTCTCCAATGAGGGGATGACATTGAATATGAATGGACCATACCAGTCCCGTCACTGCGATGATAACGCGCTGCCTTCATCTCCGGGTGACAAACAATGACCCCGCCGAAAAGCCACAGGTCGTTACTGGTTCCTGGAGCAGGGATAGGGAAATCCTGTGGAATAGAGAAAATCGTCACCAACTACGACAATTGTAAGTCTAGGGTCAAGAGCCATTACCTGATGGCACCTTCTAAAACAGATACCAGGGGGAAAATGAGCCGGGGAAGGATGATCGCCGCTGTCTCTTGACCTCAGGTATACTGGAATCGGAATTTTAGATGCCAAATAAGAAATCGCGCCACGTTTGATCCATCATGCTTCATTACATAACTACGTATCAGATCCGGGTCACGGTAAGCTTGGCCAGTACTCATCCTCATCTTTGGCAGATCTTGGATTATCGAACGCCACCGGTGCTACGTGAAATATCAAGTACCCCTTCCAACTTTTCCATCTACTATGTGATCTTCTTTCACGCAGCATGCGCTCAGATCTGGGTGCCATCGGACACCCGATTTTAATTACACAAGGCAAAACTAGGCCTACTAGAACTCTGTGAGTAGACGAATAATGATCGATGTTTTCACGACCTCTGCAGCGGTATTAATCGGAATCTGGCTCTCTTGAACTTCCGTGAACATGTGCCGATTAGCCTCCTCCATTACGCCATCCACTGCGCACAGTGTGACCCTCCCACGAAGTATTTGCTGTCTCGATATAAATTGAGTTCGACACATCGGTTCTACCTAAAGTCTCCCGTCTCAGCACTCATCTAACCATGATGTTCTCCAGGTAAAGGAACTGTCTTGCGGACGTCTATCCCGACATTCACGTATCATTCTCTAGATGCTTCTTGCCTCACTGCCCATGCGATTCCGCGAGCCCGCAGGACGCCCTCGTCATAGACGTTGATCCAAGCACTGCCGTTAAAGCGCTCGATGCTGCGGTAGAAACCATAGTGTATCACTGCGACTGGGACGCCGAACATTCTCCCTGCGGAATGTACATTGAAGGTACTTCCAGAGACGTCATCTCCCATCTCCGAGAACGTCATGGTATCGTGCAAAAAGCCGATGAAGACCTCAAGTGCCTTTGGAGTTCGTGTTCGGTGGGCAGACCTTTGAAGATGGGTAGTATTGCGAGGCATGTCTCGAGGCACCTGGGTATCCAGTTCAGGTGCTCACGATGTGAACTTATGGCTCGTGAGGATGTGGTTCGAGCCCACATTAGAGGCCTTTCTGATTGTGCTGACGCTGTGGTCGAGCTGGTTCCTGGCCCAGGAGCTCAGCAAATAGTGTCGACGTAAGTTTTTTGTACTGGACACGTGGATCTAACTTTTAGCCAACGATGTGCTTTAGTCGCTAATTACTATACACATACTATAATTACTACGTAAAGTACTAACATTAACTTCGAACTGCCTAGGCGCATGGCTGGATCCGCATCATGCATCATGCATATGTATCGTGTACGTATATACCTGTGCGTATTCATGTATAGGACAGTGGAGGTGGACTTGTTCTCTTCCACCTCGTGTTTGAGATGAGTGTCATGTGCGAAGCGCCCTTGAGGTCAGTGAGGTGAGGGGCTCAACAGCAAGTTGCAATAGGTATGGTGAACACATCATTTTGCGTAAAGCGCTGTACCCGGAATCCTCCTTTAAGGTTCAACATTTCGGTTGCACAAAGAAGATTGGCAGGCTGTGACAAGGTTAAGTTTTACCCTTTTATTAAGCCGATCAGTGGTGTGGTAAGGCAACATGTCGTTAGGGGAGACTCATCTTGCGGGGAAAACGGATATTGAGATTGGCGATTCTGGGCAATGTCCGTGCAGAGCCGCATCGACGACGACGAATACTCCACCGACACCTTACTCAAGACGGTACATGCGATGACCCGTTGTCCGAGATATCGGTCTATACCTTGACCAATCATATCACGATTCCGCTCTGATCGCTAGCGATGAATGATTCGAGAAAGGCTCAGGGTACATGTACAGTAGGCATGGCGTAGGAAAGGTCTACGGCTGTGACATGCCCTCACGTTACATACTCAAGTCATGCGCGACGAACATCCATGGGTCCGAAGATGTCGCGTTGCCGTTGCTCACTTGGAGATGAAAACTCCACTCCATATCCCACCCTGCAAGCCAAAACAGATGTCAATATAAATTTGGATATCGGGCCAAAAGTTAAAACGAACTGACCATACGAAAAAAAACTGTAGGCCGCCGATTACGAAGCCTACTGCCCAGAAGTTTGCACGGATGCGCACTTCAACAGCGTCGTTTTGATTCTACCGATAGTCAATAAAGTTAAGATTAAATGGACAGAAAGCTATCTTATACTTACAAATTCTTCAACACCGCCTTGCTCAGGACGTTCATAAAGTTCATCATGTTGGCGAGACATTTATTCTGCGGTTCGAGAGCTCTCTGGAGACCAGGGGGGTCAAAGGTCCATATACGGCCCTTGAAGCGCTGGATCAAACCAGGTCACGACAATCCGTAGCCTGTTGATCCGGTGTAACGGGGCGTTCCGGCGGGACGTGCCAGCAGGTCAGATCAGGAAGGAGCAGACAGGAACAGGAGAGGCGAGCAGAGCAGAGTCAGGAGCAGAGCGAGAGGTGGCAGAAGCCCAGCGGTGCCAAGGGTCACGACAACAGACACACGTATTGAACTAACACCACTACCACGAACAGCCAAGACCTCCTTCTCCTCGAGAGCGCAGTGCTGGCCGATCCACCGGGAGGCCAACGTGTAACAAGGATCTTAATATTGTGGAATTGGTGACTTCCACTGCAAGGTTTGAAAGGGGTTCAGTGCCAATATGCTTGCTTGGACTTGAAATTCAGACCACTGTTGGTCTCGTACTGTCTTGTTGAGCTAGTGCCCATCTGGCCCGAGTCGAAGAGATACTTACTTGCCAGGAACACGGCATGCGTTGGTCACGTGCCAATCGCGACGAGAACTCGATCTACGTTCAATCCACCAACACCGTGAGGTAGTTGATCCCCTCAGGGTCTCCCGAGTCTCCATAGGGCATCCTTTCTTTCAGAATGCCAAACCAACTCGGCATTCCGTTCAAGACGTATTCATGCCCGTACCTACTGCCTCTCAGATCACCCACTGGCAGATGAATATATTCGTAACATCAATCAAATTTGGATTTCATGTGGGAAAGCTTCCATATTCAATGTCTCGCTCAGCTCGATCAATGACTGTGGGACGTCCGGTGACTTTGTAGTGCTATGACCTTTCCTTATCGTTTTGGGTAGCAAGGATTGCTCCTTACGACTGAGTGAAAGTCGTTGCGGGATATCGGCACTGTGCTGACCGTATCGACTCCGCGTCCGCCACCTCATCCCGACGAATAATCTGACCAGAAGCAGCTATCACACTCAACTCGTATTCACTCTAGCCAAATTATTGTCCGACGTCAGTTGCCAATTTCGTGTTTCTTCTTACGCAGCACTGACAACCCCAGATCAATCTGGAATTTTCATACGCACATACGTTTACTTCGAGCCCGTCCTCCCTGCCTGTGACCCTGAGGAGTATTGAGTTTGAGCGGGCTTCAGTCTTGTTCAACATAGTAGTGCTATATTCTCAATTAGCTGCCTCCGAAGATAGATCTAGTCAAGATACATTAGTTAACCAAAAGAACAAAGACTCGATGGCAATGGAGTTCAACCCAACAAATCATGTGCTAGTAACACCATTGATACATAGCGCTAGGTGCTTCCATTCGACAAGGCATGAAGGTTGAAAGGAAGGATGATGTACAGTAATAATAGGATCACAGTCAACACAGCAAACAGACGTTCGGGGTGGTAGAGCGACTGCCCGAGAAGGGAAATACCACGTGACAGAACCTGCGCAGGGCGAAGTGGTCAGCTTAGTAGAGGCTTGGCCATATGCCTACTACATAACGAGTCGTGGCGGGCGGTTGTTTGAACACGGCAGACTATTACCGCCCTGACTGGCATCCGGTTTGCCCACATAGATGTCGCAATAGTGAACGGTCAACTGACGGTTAGCTTGGCCTAGCGAGGACGCAAACAAAGTAACCTACCATCTCCTCAACCGTTCTGGGTATTGTCCCTTCAAACAGAGTGCTTGTATCTGGATCAGTGACTGGGAAATCTCAGGTTATGATGAGGGTAATTACAGCGTCGCGTACTTACAAGAAAGAAGGAAATGAGTCAGATGTCGTCTTTGGCAGGGTTTATAACCCATGTCCGTGAAACACCGGCGCGCCTCTTTTGCAGGCCCAAAGTAGACCATTCGGCCCTCGCAGATTACACATACCTTGTCAAACGGGTTTCACAACCATTAAAATATTAACTAGTAACTTTCACTGGCTTGGTAAATTAAGAGAGTAACAATTGGCAGCGGCACTAGTTACATAGGTGTCCGGGGGCATTCAGACTTGACTAAGCAGAAAGAGACTGAACATCGTGATCAGCCCTTGTTGTACTATACACAACAACGTGGTGTACGACAGTACTAGTGCCTCGAGGTTTGTAGGTCGTACAATGTTCATAACCTGTTTCACATCTTGTGTTGATTTAGAACAACACGTTTCCCATCTTTCGCATCAGATCTTAACAGAGGTAGGTCATCTGTATTGCACCCAAAATACTGCTCATACCGTACAGAAGGGCCTCACCTGATTATGACGGTGATGAGCGTTCAAGCCTTGACCATAGTCTCCTCAGTCACCCGATGAGTCTGGCGTCAAACTGAATTTCACTTCCGCTTTCTTTCCCTCGATCAAACCAAAAGTTGTAAACATTGCGTGCAGCTAGCCACGCGCAGCCGCACTGACTTCCGGCCAGGAACTTTTTTTTCTCCTGGCGGGAACTTTTTTTCGGCTCATCCAAATGGTCTGGAACCCAAACGTCATCCGTCGACCGTCAAGGATTGTTCGATTACCGCTGTGCTTCGTCACTCGAGGTGTGCGGAAATTGGCAGGTTCTCCTCGTATACCATACGCAGACGGTTCTTGGGCACATCCCGCTGGTGACATGCCGCTCAGCGGAGTGGACTCGCAGGATGTTCTTTGCCATCGACATGAGGAAACTCCCCCTGTGATCAATCAATGATCGGTGGACGTATTATTGCATTCGAGTGAACCGGAGCAGTGTCTTCTTGTGTTTTGGGGCGTTAATGTTGACAGTGCGCCGTGCTAACACTGGAATTAAAGTTCTTTCGCCGACCCTCATACCTTCATGACGATTTACAACACGGCGATTGTGACAAAAAATACATGACCGTTGTTAATTATAAACGCTTTCTTTATACTCGCTTGGCTTCCGCGACCACATTATGGGATGCCTCTGCGAGCCACACAAATTTATTGTTGCGTACACTGTGTATGGTTTGTTTGAAACGAGTTCTCATGTGACTTTCTGGTGCAGCTTTGCAGTGTCTTTCTCTCCAATGAGGGGTTGTCATGTATGTCAGTCCTCTCACCGCGATGACGCCGCGCTGCCTTCATCGCAGGTAGCATGCAATCGTGCTGCGGGAGAGCCACAGGGTCGTTGCTGGGGGCAGGCATGCCGGTAAACCCTTATGACAATTATAAATCTAGGGTCAAGCGCCATTAAAAGGACGTTCTAAAAGATATTCCAGGAAACACGAGATGGGAAAGGCCGTATCGTCATCTCTTGATCGACCTGACTCGTCTTAGGTCTACACTACACTTGGAGTCCTACATGCCAAGTAAGTGATGCCCTTGATTCATTACATAAGTGCATATCAATAACCTTGGTCTCAGGCTACTCATTATCATGTTGGCAGCCGAATCATGACCGCTGTGATTTCACTTTGCCGGCGGTCTTACTGAATGACGCCACCACGCGCTGGAAAATGTGAGCCCTTTGAACTTTTCCGCCGACGGCCTGACCTTCTGTGACGAACCATGAACTCAATCTAGCTGCTCTGACTATCACGAGACATCTAATTACGCAAAGTTAAATCGCACTAGGCTTAGCTCAAAATCGGCCCAAGAAACAATATGAGCCAACCCAAGGACGTTGCTCTTTCTTCAATCTCTGCAGTGATATTCAACGGGGCTTTAATTTCTTGAACCTCCGTGTATATGCCATGATGAGCCCCCCCTCTTACGTCATGCATGCTTGCAGCGCCCGTGCTAAGTAATTGCTGCCCCGATACTCGAAGTAATATAAACTGAACTCGATATGTCAATTTCATCCATCTAAACCCCTCCCCCCGCTACAGTATTCATCTCACCATGATGTTCTCCAGGTAAGGGACTGTCTTGTGGACATTTATCCCAATATTCACATGCGGTTCTCCCAGATGTCCCTTGCCCCACTGCCCATGCGATTCTACGAGCCCCCCGGATGCCGTCGTCATAAACGTTGAGGCTAGCACTGCCGTTAAAGCTCGCCACGCTGCGGTAGAGATCCTAGTCTATCAGTGTACCTGGGACAGCGAACATTCTCCTTGCGGCTTGTTCATTGAAGCTACACCCATAGACATTCTCTCCCATCTCCGACAACACCATGGTATCTCGCACAATGCCAACGAGAATCTCGAATGCCGTTGGAGTTCATGTTCGGCAGACGGACCTTTGAAGATGGGGAGTATCTCGAGGCACATCTTGAAACATCTGGGTATCCACTTCAGGTGCACGGGGTGTGAACTTGTCATGGCTCGTGATGACGTCGTTCGAGCCCATATTAGAAGGCTTCCTGGCTGTGCTGACGCTGCGGTCCAGCTGGTTCCTGCCTTAGGAGCTCGGCAGATAGTCTCAGCGTAGGTTTCTTGTACTGGACGCGTGGATTTACCTTTTGCCGATGTATTTACTTTAGTTGCTAATTACTATATTCGTACTAGATGATTCCTTCGACAAAAATGCGGTATTGGTGTAGATTAGTATTTGCCAGCCTTGAGGTGAACCGAAACGAAATGAAGTGGAAATTATGTATACTTCGGTAGACTTGAAGCGATGCGGACCAAGCCAGTCGGGGTGCACTTCGTTCCACTCCACGAGGTCGGCAATTAAGAGTTTGCAAGGCCCCACTAACTAGATTCGTGATCCGGCGGGAATTTTGAAATCCCTGGATCCAGACAGCTGGACATGCCGGCAAGTATGTACTCTTTGTTTCACCGATCTGTCAGGGAAAATGTCAGCAACAGCGGCTGAAATTTCACGTAGTTTTAGTGTTAGATCTCAATAGAAATCAATTCAGTTCACCTGAAATTATACCAAACAGGGAATGTCAGGGATCGTTTAACGATAGTTTTTCGACAGGTTCAAACACTGATGGCGGCCCTACCAACTTCATGGTGTTGTTTCGGGTGCGCGTGTTTCGGATACTCCACCGCATTTGTCGAGTGTCACCGTTTTGCAAGAACGCCCAACACGCATCTTCCCAACACTACATCCATGCATCTTTGCGAAGCGAAAGCCAACGTACACAGCCATTGACAGCCACTCCACGTGGTACGTCGATACCACTCAAGACTGTGACCTGGATCCTGCATCATGGTCAGCCACAACCATGATCCAGTATGACTCAGGCTTTCCCAGTCTTATGACCCTTTTCGCAGTCTTACTAGTCCTTCCGTTTTTCTTTTTCTACTTTGCCAGCTGGTGAGGCTCTTAGCTGCATGGGTCAGTTAACGCTGAGCAAACGCTGAGTGAATAATTGCCTTATTTGTAATGGTTTGTCGAACTCCGACGATTAGTACCAGTGCTGCTAGTAACCCGGGTTATAACCAAATAGGTTATAGATGGTGTCCCGCCTGGAATTAACCGCGAAGTAACTGCACCTGAGAGAGCCTCCCTTTACGTTGACAATTTGAAGCTTTCCCTAGCTTTCGTCAACCTTAAGCGAGCGCTGTCATTGGTGGAGAGGACTACCAGCCCGCATCTCCGAGAGTCATAAATACCAGAAAAAGTATGGTGTGCACTGTCTCAAGACGAGTTCAAAGATAGATGTGGGGTCAACGGGGTTACATAAATGGTAGTTAATTGATGAGTGTGCCCTGTTACTAGCATTCTGAAGTAGATCGGCTCCCAATAGGGTGGGAAACACAAGTCCCTGAACGCATCAATTATATCAGTGGCAAAGACCTCAACCACCGCTCGGTAAGCATATTTCCTCGTCATTCTTAAGTCCAAGTTCGCCGCCCTCGCGCATACCCATTCTGCGCTGTTCTGCCACGTTCGCATCACTCCCTTAAACGTCCAGCGCCGAGCTACCCGACCAATACCAGCTCTGACGCCTCCAACAGAAACCACCGCTGCTGCCTCAAACCCCTCCGCGCGCTTTCACTTTCTACAGCCTACGGACATCAGTACCGACGGATAGACCTCGACTGGAGTCACCGCACCGACGCTCATGATTGAGCGTATTCCTTTGGACAGCACTTCCCCATACACCAATTTAGCTTCCTCATCCTCGTGTCCCACCCTCTCCCATACAGTCTTCCAGAAATTGGGTGTGTGGTGTAGCCTTTCCTTGACAGTATTCTGTTCTTTACATATCATAAAATTTTAATTGTGAACCAACTTAAATTTTCATGTCTTTGGTTTACCGGTCGTGATGCGCTGTTCCGAAAAAAATTACCGGCGGCGACGGCCTAGCCAGGCTGCAGGAAGGAGCAGGAGCAGGATTCATGTCAAGGGTTGTAGGCAGGATGCAGAGAGATGGCGGCATTCACGGGCACTAGGATTGGAGAAAAAGGTCGAGGACGCTGCGCACAAAGACCGCGAGCTCGACAAGTAGGACAATAAAGACGATAATAAATGAAAAAAATAAAATAAAAATAAAAATCGTGCCTTTCTTTGGCCTTTCTCCGACACAGTTTGCGGGGTCCAACCTTTACTAAATAACGTCAGTCGAATGGTAACATGCTTTCTGAAACATAGAGAGCCGATCTATTTAGGAATGCTAACAGGTCACATATGCATCACTCCTTTGTTAATGTAGATTGTAGGAACCGAGTAAGGTCCGAGTGATAACAGGGTACTATGAACTCCTTTTAACGGTCCAGGGTTAGTAACAACACTGACTAGTACTAGTGCTTAGGATCAGAGACGTAAGTACTGAAGTACTGACGTGACTGCTCAGCGCTAGGGCCGCGTCATGCGTCGTATACGTATCCATGTGTGTGCACGTATCCATGTATATTATCATGTGGATAATAGAGGCAGACTCGCTTTCTTCCGCCGCATACTTGAAAGATGATGTAGGATGTGCAAAGCACCCTTAAAGCGGCTGAGGCGAGGAGCTCGATAGGAAGTTGCGATAGGTACGATGAACCATCGTTTTGTGTAAAGTCACTGTGCGTCCGGAACCCTCTTTTAAGATTTTCGGCTGCACAAGGAAGATCCAATCTGTCAGGTCTGTGGTACTGTCAACATCGGGCGTTGCCCCAAGACGACAATAAACTGTATTTTTTTTTTAAAAAAAAGTCTGGTAATAAAGTCGAATTTCACCTGGTGTTACCCATTAAATTAAACCAATCACCTCCATTGTTGGGCCGCATGTCAAACATGAACGCGGTCGCAAAATGTCAGTGCAGACTCCAGAGTCGTCTCCGAATATCCGACCGACACCTTACTCATGGTAGCCATGTGATGGCCTAACAGGTTTTCTGAGGTATTGGGCTTAGCCAATTTTCCGCTCTGATCGCTGCAATGAATGGTTTGAGAATTGAAGGTTCTGGTACATGTATAGTAGGGGGCACAAGAAGTCTAAGGCTCTTTCAATGGACAGAAATGGAAAGTATAATGCTGTGAGATGCCCTCACACCACATGCCTAAGTCATCCGCAACGAACATCGGTGGGCCTGAAAAAGTCGTGTCGTGGCTGCCCACTTGGGGAGGTAAATTCTACTTCATATCCCCAGCCTGCGAGCTAAAACAAGCATCAATAGAGATTTGGATACTTGGCCAAAACAAATTGATCATCCGAACGAATTGTAGGCCGCCAATGATGAAACCCACAACCCAGAAGTTTGCGCAAATGCGCACTTCAACAGAGCCATTTCGATTCTATCGATACTCAACAAAGTCAAGGAAAAGTGAATAGACAACTAACTTCTACTTATGAATTCTTCGCGTCTGCCATTTTCAGGACGTTCGTGGGGTTGAGCATTTTGGCGAGACATTTGGAGCTCCCTGAAGACTAGAAAGGGGGTCAAAGGTACCTATACATCTCCGAAGCGCAGGACCAAACCAGGCCACGATAATCTATAACCTTTCGGGTCAGTGAAATAATGAAATAATTGGGGAAACGGTAGAATTCCACCTTCAGAGCCCATACTGAAGATGCACGACCGCACCTGCCAATAATATCAGCTCAAAAAGAAGCATAAAGCGTCAGATAAAAACTTGCTCTTATTAAATCGATGTGTGCCAAATGTGAAGTATTACGAATCACACAACTTCATCATTTCGCGTGACCGCTTGCATCAAGCTGCAAACGTGGTGCGATAAGATCCATATAAACCGTGATACGACGCTCTGATCAGTGGGGTGATGCCGAATGAGACCATGATCGCTGAGAATCTTGACTCATTTAAGATAAGACGCGAACCTGGGCCTGAAGCTAAGATCGAAGCATTAACGGTCACAGTGGGACGCAATGGAGTCGTAAAGATAAAGGAAACGGCGAAGTCACTGCGCAGTTCCGAAGAGTTCTAGTGCTAATTCTGCCTGGACTTGAACTTCTGAATCAGACCACTGTTGTTCTTGTGCTGCCTTGTTGCTGGTACCTGGTTGGGTATTAGTCTCCCGTAGTCAGACCTTGAAAAGAAGTCGTTCCTGCTTTTTCGCCGAGCCGCAGCGCTGAGTAGTGAGGAAGGCTCGGACATATCCATTTCGGAAGTTCCCCGCAAGTATTGCTTGTCACGTGTTATTCGCGACCAAGCCGCCAACACTGCACAAGCCCTTGACAGACACGGGCATCAGAGCACGTTGACTAGAACTTGTGACGATCTCTATAATTCAATTGACTTTTGATTGACTTCGAATCTCTTCGAATCCATCCCTCAGAGTTTCTCCACGAGGACATAGGGCATCCATTATGCCAAACCACCTCAGCATTCCTTTCAAGAAGACGTATTCGTGCCCGATACCTACTGCCGCTCGCGATTACATTCGAAATCATACAGAAGATCACCCGGATGCGTATATTCGTGACATAAATCAATGGAAGTCACTGCGGGATGTCGGCACAGGGGGCGTATTACATGCTGACCGTGTCAACTCCGCGTTAAAGTGAGTGCACCACCTCATCCCGACGAGCAATCTGACCAGAAGCAGTTATCACGCTCAACTTGTGTTCATTCTAGCCAAATTACCGTCCGACGTTCGTCGTCAACTTCATGCTTCTTTTTACGCAGTACTGACAACCCTAGATCAATCTGGAATTTTCATACGCACATGCGTTTTCTTCGAGCTTGTCCACCCTCCCCGTGACCCTGAGGAGTATAGAATTTGAACGGACTTCAGTCCTGTTCAATATAGCAGCGCTATATTCCCAATTAGCCGCCTCCGAAGATAGATCCAGTCAAGATGGCCTAAAGCGTGCAAGTGCTTATTATCAGGCAAGTTAAGCGATTGGAAGATGACAATTACCTCATGCTGCACCTGAAGAATGCCGCTGGTGTCTTGGCCTTCCTGTCGACGTCAGCACTACCGAAACTCGGTCCCTTAGTAGACCCAGAAAACACGCCTTCCGACCTGACCGAAGATTTTGTAAAAAGTCTAGAATGGCTTATGTTGGCTCAAGCCCAGGAATGTGTCTGGCAGCGTGCCGTCACTGGTAATATTTCCCCTTAAAACATTCTAGAGATCTGATCAGTGGCTTAGATCATTACAAGAATGGCCTGATTGCAAAATTAGCGGCCAAAGTTTCGTCTCTCTACAGCACTTCCTTACTTTCGATCCGCCTGGCCGCCGCGGACAGCCGTGATGCCTTACCATCTGTAAGCATAATCTCATGGCTTCTACCGCGTGTATTGACCTAAGCGAATAGAATTGGATTCCTCACCTGGATACAAAGCAACATCATTTCAATGCAGCATCACAATTCAGGAAAAGTATCGACGAGCTCGAGGCCTCCAGGTTGGTGACAGATGACGCGTCCCTTCCTTTCTGAAACTTTCACAGGTACGGTGACGAGATACAACGTCTAATGATTGCGGAAGCGGATGCTAAAAAGGGATTCAACATCGGTAAACGTGCTGGGGTTGCTCAAGCAGTCCTAGAAGATGTCAAGGTTCATTCCCGTCCTGCGCCTTATGGAATCGCCGTGTTTGACATCTCATTTCAGTCATTACTTGACGCCGTGCAGAAAAATCTCGCACGTGCCGAAAGAGACAATGATCTGATATATCATCAGAACGTTCCCGCACCTTCTGGTATCCTGGCGATTCAAGAAGTATCAATGGTCCAGAGCATCATTCCACCTGGGCTGCAAGACCCCAAAAGTGTGATCGGAAATGACAACATAATCTTTGGTGAGATGCTCGGATGGGGTGCTCGGGAAGCTATCAGTGAGTCAAGGTTAAGCGATGATATGACTCCTCATGCTGATCGATCAACTCAGATATATACAATGACAACAAGGGAAATTTACTTCAAGAGAAAATTCTTGAACCAGCCCAGAATTTCAACGATGAAGCCGATAAGTCAGATGCGCTTCTTTTTCACTATTCCCGAATTGACCAAATGCAGGATGCTCCAATCTCTGAACTTGCCGTCATCATTGGAAGCCTTGGAACGTCCTGTCGGGCTGCCCCCATCTCTCTTGAAGAAAGCTGAAGAAATACGTCTAGAGCAAGGGCCCACAAAGATCGATGTCTATATCGACGACGTCCAGCGACTCTCTCGACACGTACTCGCCATACTCGACGAGGTATTGTCTTTTCTGCATACGTCTAGATTATCTTTTATGGGACGGATCTCTAGGCTATGGACATTCTAGACAGCGAGGCTTCTGAGGATGAAGCTGCACGCAGAGAGATGCAAATGAACCGCCCTCCATCTCATGAAGCGAACCAAGAGCTTGTCATGAAGCAACAACGGTATCGGTCCATCCTCACTCAGGCAGCAGAAAGCGACGAACTCGTGCGGAGAAAATGGGAGGAATGGGAAGATCAAATAACCGAGCTTACTCGCGACGAGGTGCAGACAGGACTCAACTGTGCATAAGTACATGCTAACCCCAGTGCACAGGATGAGCTCGAAGCTTTGGTGCCGTCATCGACAGTCTCTATGGCAGGAAAGGCGGTGTCAACTAGTCAAACTCAAATCCACGCTCGCACCCTGCGTGGCTTACTAGAGTCTCTGGATGATATTCGTCGCACTCGAGACGACCTTGTTGTCCGTGCCCAAAGACGAGCGGAAAGCGACGACATACGGTCAAAGGTGCTGACGGCAGCGGCAAGGTTAGAACACGGGACAGAAATGAGCGCTGCTATGTTTGAAGATGTTTCAGACAATGAACTGGCCAAGTACGATAAATTTATCCAAGGTCTGACCGAGGGGCGGAAAAAACAAGTGGAGATTATTGCGTCGATTAAGGTCATTTTAGTCAATGCTCCGTTCCCACTAATTCCTGAAAATCTCCAAGTCCACAAATGACGCTTTCATTCAGTCTAGGAAAGAAGACCCTGCCGTCAAGGATCGAGAACATGCCCTTCAATTTCTTGACTTCGCGTATTCTCATTATAGAGAAATCATTCGGAATCTAGACGAAGGGCTGAAGGTGAGTTACCAGCAGCCCAGTCTCGTGGATATCAAGTTGATTTTCTAACAGTTTTACAATGATATGGCCGGTATTTTGACTAACTTCAAGGAAGCATGCAAGATATGGAGCAGTGCGCGCAGTCGAGAAACAAGGTACAGCCACCCTTACATAATCATTGCTTCGCTGACTGCGTGCCATAGACTCCTCCATCGGAACATGGCGTCTCTATCGATCCGTGACAACGCTTCCGATGAATCTCACGAAGTACCAGCGTCACCGCTAAGGACAGGCGCTCGGAAACAGATTGCTAGTATACCGACGCTGTCTTCCGCTGATTGGGAGTCCCAAGAACTGGCTCCCCCACCAACAAAGCAAATGGTAAAACATCGATGACGGGGGTCACATGACTGTGAGTAGCAATGTTCTAGATTCATAGTTGAGCTCTGGAGGATGATGGACTCTCAGCCTTGAGAGCACTCATATAGCCTCCGAAAAGTGCGTACTTTTCTAAGCGATTACATGAAAATAGGGAAGTTTGCTCGTACATGATTGGGCGTGAATAAAGGGGAGGGGGTGGTAAAAGACTAGACCAATAACATTGTATCAAAACAGCCGAGAAAAATACAAGAACTGGAAAACGGATATGACATGAAGACCCTCTCATGATTTCACGAAGACCTGGAGAGTTTCAAGTTCAGACGAGGATGCCAAAGTGACAGGTCATTGCAACTTACCGTAAGCTACAAATACGCTGACACGATCTGTCGAGCATCCGGACCAGGAACCACCTGGACTATGCCACCGGCACAGGCGGGAGACTTCCTAATATGGTCTTGTACGACATCATTCCGTGCCATGATAAGTGTGCATCGCGAGCATCTGGACTGAATGCCGAGATGCTTCGCGACGTGCCTCGGGATGCTTGCGATCTTCAGAGGTCCTGCCCTGGAGCATGAACTCCATCGGCACTCGACCTCTTTGACGTTGCAAGCGACGCCGTGGTGTCGCCGGAGATGTGAGAGAATCTCTTTGGGAGCGCCTTCAATAAACATAGCGCAAGGAGAATGTTCATCGTTCCAGGCACAACGATAGACTATGGGGGTATCTTCGGCGGAGCAGCGCGCATTCATAGCGGTACTGGTCTCCACATTTATGATAAGAGCGTCGTGAGGGCTCGTAGAATGGCATGGACAGTCATGCAGAAAGCATCTGGGAGAACGTAACGCGTGAACAACGGGTCAAATGTCCATAAGTGAAGTCCTTTACCTGGATAATGAAGGATATTCCTGATGTGGAAATTCGGGTAGTAGGATGGGTGGTAAGAACGAACAGTCGGGGAAAGCGTTCATGGCTAGATACTACTGTGACCCTTGAGTGGAGAATAAGGCTTGAGAGATATGGGTCTCGGTGACATCCTCCTCTTTTGTATGCTCCATAGATTAAACCCTGTATCAGCTGCCAGCTGAAAACCTAACGAACGATTTGCCAAAAGTGCCTATGGAAAGCAACGTTTAGATCGCTCTGGGGTAAGCCTGTGGCCTCATTTTTAAAAATAATTACGAATCCGTACTATAGTGAAGGTGGGAATCCATCCGAACCTGAGCCAAGTTGCCAAATATCTGATTGGCGGGCAAGTGTGATAGACATCAGTCGGCTACTAAACCTTTGGCTTCCGTGACCAAAAGTTTAAATGGACACTGCGTCCAGTTGGTTTGGAAGTAGCCAATCAGGTTTCCTGGGTAAATGAACCATTTGGTAAATGAACAGTGAACGCTGCGTCCATTTGGTTTGGAAGTAGCCAATCAGGTTTCCTGGGTAAACGGACAATACTTTTTATAAGTTTCCCGACAGTCCTCGATGCAACCAATGGGCGCCCAGTGTTCGTAGACCCTATCCTATCACACTTGCCCGCCAATAAGATACTTGAAAAGCTCAAGTTCGGGAAACTTATAAAAAGTATTGTCCGTTTGCCCGGGAAACCTGATTAGCTACTTCCAAACCAACTGGACGCAGCGTTCACTGTTCATTTACCAAATGGTTCATTTACTAGCTACTTCCAAACCAACTGGACGCAGCGCTCACTGTTCATTTACCAAATGGTTCATTTACCCAGGAAACCTGATTGGCTACTTCCAAACCAAATGGACGCAGTGTCCATTTAAACTTTTGGTCACGGAAGCCAAAGGTTTAGTAGCCGACTGATGTCTATCACACTTGCCCGCCAATCAGATATTTGGCAACTTGGCTCAGGTTCGGATGGATTCCCACCTTCACTATAGTACGGATTTGTAATTATTTTTAAAAATGCAGCCACAGGCTTACCCCAGAGCGATCTAAACGTTGCTTTCCATAGGCACTTTTGGCAAATCGTTCGTTAGGTTTTCAGCTGGCAGCTGATACAGGGTTTAATCTATGGAGCATACAAAAGAGGAGGATGTCACCGAGACCCATATCTCTCAAGCCTTATTCTCCACTCAAGGGTCACAGTAGTATCTAGCCATGAACGCTTTCCCCGACTGTTCGTTCTTACCACCCATCCTACTACCCGAATTTCCACATCAGGAATATCCTTCATTATCCAGGTAAAGGACTTCACTTATGGACATTTGACCCGTTGTTCACGCGTCGCGTTCTCCCAGATGCTTTCTGCATAACTGTCCATGCCATTCTACGAGCCCTCACGACGCCCTTATCATAGATGTGGAGACCAGCACCGCTGTGAAAGCGCGCTGCTCCGCCGAAGACACCCCCATAGTCTATCGTTGTGCCTGGAACGATGGACATTCTCCTTGCGCTATGTTTATTGAAGGCGCTCCCAAAGAGATTATCTCACATCTCCGGCGACACCACGGCGTCGCGTGCAACGTCAAAGAGGTCGAGTGCCGATGGAGTTCGTGCTCCAGGGCAGGACCTCTGAAGATCGCAAGCATCCCGAGGCACGTCGCGAAGCATCTCGGTATTCAGTCCAGATGCTCGCGATGCACACTTATCATGGCACGGAATGATGTCGTACAAGACCATATTAGGAAGTCTCCCGCCTGTGCCGGTGGCATAGTCCAGGTGGTTCCTGGTCCGGATGCTCGACAGATCGTCTCAGCGTATTTGTAGCTTACGGTAAGTTGCAATGACCTTGTCACTTTGGCATCCTCGTCTGAACTTGAAGCTCTCCAGGTCTTCGTGAAATCATGTGAGGGTCTTCATGTCATATCCGTTTTCCAGTTCTTGTATTTTTCTCGGCTGTTTTGATACAATGTTATTGGTCCAGTCTTTTTACAGGTGCGCACATGGTGTCGACACGAATTGCTTCCACACGCTCCGTCCTTACATGTACGATATGTAGATAGATGGTAGATGTAGATGAGTCCAGTATTTTACTTGCCGGGTCTTGCCTCCCCCCATCCTGTACTCACCCCCTTTAAATTTATATTCACTGCCCCTTTACCAGCGCCCATCACAGGCAAAAATTTGTGCCATCGACAGCTGGAAAGAATTCAAGATTCGATTAGGCAAGGCTGGCAAGCTGAGATCTAAGGTCGCCGCCCGTCAGGCGGGACTGAGGACAGTCCTCGCTGCTAATAGCCTACTATTTAGCCTACTATTGTAAGAACGGGGCGTTTGATCCCACGGAACCAATTCGCGTAGCCGCCATGTACGTGCTTCACATGACCCCTTTGACTTGGGCGTGTGTTCCACTTGAGTTTCTATTGCTGACGCTGTTCTTACACCATCTTGGCCGCATCCAGTTTCAAGTGATCGAGCCCCTGTCAACAGTTCTCCTTTCCTCCGTAGCTGCACTGTTTTCGTACCCTTTCTCTCTCAATTGTCATGGCATCCTCCTGCTCTTTTCACGGTATTGTTGTATCCCGCCATGCCTCTTTGGGAGAAATTCAAAGCAGCGCTCTCGCAGGACCATGTTCTACGTCTCAGCAATGAGCACAATGGCTGTACATTGGCGCTACAGCAACGAGTGAAGAAAGACAGACGGGGAACGTAGTTTATTCCTCACTACTGCTGTAAAGGTCATCCACGAATGAGGGAGAGGATGTGGCTGATGTATACACCCTTCTTACAATATGTAGATAGAAAGATTCGAGTAGGCCGCACCGTCCGCAGGCGAGCGGATCGCTTGTACATATTAATCTACGGACAAGACTGTAATATGTAATGCCAATACGTCAGAGCCTCAGAGCGCCGGCCAGCGTGTCAACCCAATTTCCTAAATCCCAAGCGCCCAGCTGATTCAGTGCTGTGACGGAGACACTATTCACCGCGACTTAATCCCGCAGCGACGTTATCTAGTACATCGACTGGACTCATATCCTGCAAGCGCAATGGAAGAAGACTACAAGACAGACAGAGGTCCACCACCGCCGTATCCGACTCCAATGACCCCGACCCCCCGTCCGCCTCCCTCAGGCATCCGAATCCCGCTGCAGCTCAACTCTCGCATCCCTGATCTCAGATCCACCAGAGCACCCCCATGCTACGATGGAGACGGCGTTTCTCCAGTCTTCATCGGATCTGCAATCTTCCAAAGCTCTGTCCATCCCTGCAAGATCGCGCCTCATCTTCCGTTTCCCTGCCGCGTGCCATACGCTGGCACTGAGGTAGAGCATCAGGGGCGGTATGATCTTCTGCCATTTGACCCTGATGCTATGGAATGGGTCTGTACGAGTCTAGGTCGTATCCCTCAAGGGCGGTATCCTGTTGCTGGGGGTTATGAAGAGGATGGGACGAATTTGTATCATGCACGGGCTCGCGTGGGGCAGACCTGGGTTCCTGGTAAGACAGGAGAACATCTTGTGCGTATTCTCATTCTACCTATCTCATGATGTCTGAGTTCCTGACAGGGGGGATGCAATGTCGCATATGGTGGTCAAGAGCACGTCGTCTCAACAAGCTATGAGATCTTGTGGGTTCACCTGCTTATCTCACCCTATGATATCGGTGCTGACAAAATACAGGTGCTGGAGGAGTGCCACACATCTCGGGAAAGACAAATAGATTGGTTATATCGATACGGAGTATGCAGTCGTTCCAAGTTTACCTTGATAGATAGATTGATCGGAACATGTCTACCAAAACCAAGTGGACAACAGGGCAAGTATGAAGACAGGATACATCTACAACCGTAAGATGTCGCCAAAGAATACGACAGTGGTGATTTTTGAGTAGCGAGAAGCTACCCATGAAGCACGTACAAGTACAGATAAGCTCTGATCACCGAGCTCCCTCAACAACAGCAGGTTGTGGCTGGGTCTGTTGTGGCTGCTGCGGGCTGTGGAGCATACCAGTACCCAAAGCCTGCGTCCGGAACGCCAAACCACGTGTCTTCTCGATAACAGATTGATATACTGGCAATGGGGAGCGGTGGATCTCGATGACATTCTATAAAGAAGATGACGATCAGTGAATGAACTCTCCAGTACGACGTTATTAAGTGACACCGAAATGGGATCCGCACCTTTTCGAGGTCGATCTTCGCTTCCGCTCCCATACGAGTTTCGCGGATGAGGTTGACGATCCACTTCTCGCCTTCATCTCGTGAGAGATTAAGACGTTCCGAGAGGTCGCTGAGCACGTGGTTGAGAATAAAATAATGTGAAACACATGCCTCACTTACCCAATATCGATGCGTTGGTGTATACGGCAGTATGCCTCGCTAATCAGGTAGCGTGCATTATCGAGGAACTCCTCTCTGAACTCTCCAAGGAAGAAATCATCCCCGACAACACGGTCCGCAAGCGTCAGTTCCCGCTGTGCGGCCTCAAAGTCAAATTCGACGTAAAGCTCTTTCAGGAACGATGTAACAGGATCCTGATATTGGTACTCTTCCGTCTGGATGACCTTGACGATCTCGCGTATCGAGTGTCTCACACGCGAAGAAGCAGCTGTCCCACCTGCAGCAGACTTGCGAGAGAGGATGGCAGCGGTGGCGATGTATCGAAGGATCCAGGGACAAGAAGTTTGGATGGTGTTAAGGTAAGTGGGGGAGAGGAAGGTCTCGAGGAGGAGTGTCCGACCCTGAGGGTGGTTGAAGTAAACAAATAGAGACCAGTGAACGAGCCATGTCCGTGAATGGAGTTGCGTAAGGGCTGCGGGCTCGGCAGATGCCGTCAAGAGTGTTGAAGGTGAGCGTGAGTCAACGACGTCACGTAGGGTATTCAACTCTTCGAGAGCTGTCTCCCATTTTCCAGTGAGGATGTCGGAAGCAAGTTTACCCCAGTGGGCAGAAGTGTTGAGATCGTTATCGGTTGAAAGTACACGGAAGTGATACAGATAGTCTGCAGCACCGCTGTAGTTGCCGTAGGTATATTGGAACTGCCCAAAGTTGTATAAAGCAGTGATTTGTTCGAGGGTGAGCTATATGAAACGTAAATATGTTGCAAACGGTCAACGGTAGGCGAGAACGTACGTTGTAGTTATCTTTGAGGTACTGCAGATTCTGATTTTTATCTTGACGCAGTGCCTGTGCAACATCTGGGTTCTCGATCACATCAAGGACGGCTTGAGCTTCCAGCTGTAGGCGCTCATTTGTTGAGACAGCCTTCTCTCGCTTCCCCGAGAACTCTGGAAGATCGGGCACATATAAATCGACACTGATGTAACTTGCAACATGATGACGCACCTTCAGGGATCTCCTCGTCAGGGTGCAGCTGCTCAAACAAGCTGACTGCGTAATCCAGCATGTTCGTGCCCTTTGCAAGTTCATACTGCGCTGCTTGAACCTGCTCGACCGGGAACAACGAAGTTTCGACGAGATGAGCCAACAACGGGAACGCCAGATGGCGATCCAGGTAGGGTATTATCGTTTTTGATAGATCGTATTCCGCCATGGTGGTATGTACGGTCCTTGAGGCTTGTAGACCAGAAATTTTACGGTCGCTCAAACAGGAAACTGCATAGCCACCACAGGTGTAACGAACTGCGATTATTCGTGAGGCTTGACTCTTGTCCACCGCCTCAATTGTTCACCATGACTGCAATTACGCAAAACTTGCCCAAATTTATATCAGACCTTGGAATCTCAATAATTGGTGAGGTATGTTGTTTTTGTAGTTTCAGTCGCCGGGGGTAGTCTTAATATGTTGCAGAAATGTTATTCCTCGCTGGTCGAGAACCTCAATGTCGGGGACGTGAATTGTCTCAAGTACTCGCTCTCCAAGGGCTTGGGTATTGGTATCGTAGTTGGAGGCTCTATCATGAAAGTTCCCCAGTTAATGCTGAGTGAGTCTGTCGAGCGCCTTCAACTCGTTAGGTGCTTATGACATGCCAGTTCTTAACGGGCGCTCCGCTCGCGGTCTCTCCTTACCCGCATACGTTCTTGAAACACTCGCATATGCTATTACGGCTGCATACTCATACCAAAATGAGTTCCCATTCTCGACATACGGCGAGAATCTATTCCTTACTATACAGAATACCATAATTACTCTCCTAATCATCTACTTCCCGCCTCCATCACTTCGAAATGTACAGGCCACTGGCCCACGACTGGCAATCGCCAGCGCAGCTTCCGTCGCATCCGTCGTCACGCTGTATGTTCTCCCTAAAGATATCCTGTCTCTGCTGCAAATGGCCACGTTGCCACTATCCCTCTTTTCCAAACTCCCCCAAATCATGCAGAACGCACGTGCCCGCTCCACGGGTCAGCTCTCTGCGTTCGCTGTCGTTTCACAAATCGCGGGTTGTCTTGCTCGTTTGTTCACCACCGCCACCGAAGTCGGTGATCTCATCGTCACTGCTGGCTTTGCCCTTGCCCTCCTTCTCAACATTGTGCTCGGTGCGCAGATGTGGTTGTACTGGGGTAGTGACCACAAAGAAGACTTTGGAAAGACGCAGATTGGAGCACTCAGCGAGAAGGAAAAGGAAGACTGGGCATCGGAGAGGCAGGGAAGAGTTGATGTTGTCGTTACTCCAAAGTCTCCTGTACCGCGTCATACCGCGTCACCTTCAGGTAGAAAATGGGCAAGGAAGGTTGACTAGTACTATACCTCCGTTATTTAATGGACTTGATTTTATTTCTCCGTAAATTATGAATCCGTAAAGTCTCAAGGACTGATGCGCTAACATCTGCGTGTTGGACATCGACGATACGTAAGTACTACATAGGTTCGCTTCCGCCGGGTTGATGTTTGGTCTCCTCTCTTTGTCGCCACCACTCTGGCGCCGTATCGGCACGGGTCTGCTCCAGCATTTCGAGCTTTGAGAGCTCTGACTTAATGAAAGCCTCCAAGCCAGCAGTGACGATCTCTATTCCCTGCTTGGGTTCTGACTCTGGGGGCGGCGGCCATTGGGTCACCTCCACAGCACCACTTTGCATCTGGTTCTCGATGGAAGTAAGATTCTAATTATGAATGAGCACGCGACAGGTATACACTGGTGTTCAGAACAAACCTTGACCACATCTTTCAGTTGCACGATCGCTTGCCCCTGATTCATCCACTGCCGAACCGGGTTGACCTCCTCAGCAGTCCACTCACGTACCCTGGGGTCATCCATATGCGCGTTAACACCTACTGCCCCATCCGGATGTACCAGCTTCTCTGCACCACCAGGCTCGCTAAATAGCCTGTCAAACCACGATGCAACATTCGCAGATGCGTTTTTATCGAAGTCGGGAGCGAGGACGCGGGTCTCCGCATGGGATGATGGAGCATCGCCTAAAAACAAGAAGTCGTAACCGATGTATTTCTCCAAGTCGAACCGGTCCTCCTCTGATACTTCGGGGGTTTGAGCAACTTGGATGAAAAACCGGCCCTTGTACATAAGATGATGTCAACAGTATCGAGCGCGATTCTTAAAAGACTTACGGGTTGACTGTATGCCTCTATGACGAACGTTGAAGACTCAAACGGCGGAACCATTGGAAATTGCGCCAGGTAAAGCGGAATTAGGACGGGATAGGTGGCTTCCTGTCCTGGGGTGAGAAGGAAAAAAGGACACATTATCGGAGAGGACATACTATATTGGTTTTTATGAACCGTAGCTCAGAACGCACATCTTCATCAGAGGTGAAGGACGAGGTCCGTGCACGACTAATGACGTCGAGCGGATTGATAGTGTATGGCATACATACAACGTCAGAACCGTGTTGATGGATAAGGCTCTGAGAAAATGGGACAGCTAGACTAGGTTCGACTTGGTCATTTCGGAGAGCAAGCCTCCCGAGGAGGTCAAATGCAGCGCCTTGTGAAAGTGATCAACCTCGCTGGTATGCCTGCTGTAGAGATATCGCACCCGGTAAGTAACTATATGGACATGATCAGTTACAGAGAAACTTAATAAATGAACTAGTGTACCAGTTATTAAAATACGCGGTGACAGTTCGCTGCAAGGCTCAGCGTAAAATGAATGTAGCAGGAAGGACTTGAATATACCTGTCGCTCACTATCCCCATCATTCATGTATGACTCGACTTCTGAATCCAAGAACCAAGCAGGAAAGTAGACTGGTTGAATGCGGATGGGTTGAATTGGCTGGAAGTTTCCGCCGATATACTTTGCACCGAGCGACCCAAGGAAGTTGCGGAATAAGCAACCTACGGAAGCTGCTAAACCAACATGTCTGATGGCAGCCTCTTTTGAAAACGCAAATGGAATAGCTGGAACATGCTGGTCAGCAGACTGCAGGAGGTACGAGACGAATGCAGGTGACCTCTGACTTTTGGATGATATTGTGGTACGTTTTGCGAGTAGGTTCGTGGAGAAGACGTGCGGTTAATATCGCGCGCAACAGCTCGTGCTCGTCGTCGCAGCATTAGTCTACCCGCTGGACAAAGCTCTTGGACGCTTCGTACAGCAAATGCAGCCAAATTTGAGTGCAACTTGGAAGTGGTACACTAGAAAAGGAAAGTCGGTTATTTGTCACGTGAGTGAGCGATATACGTGTTCCGCAAAATATATGACCTGCTGGCAGCTGCAAATCATCTGCCTTCAGTCCCGCCTCTCCCTAAATACCTTGGTTCGTAATGCACTGGGTGTCAAACGTAGCCATTCTATGGCTGCTTTTTGCTGTTCTTGTTAGCGCAGCCGATCTCTACAAAGTTCTTGAGCGTCAGTCCAAGGCGTGTACCAACTGGTTTGGACTAGCCCGTCTGACTGATATACCTGGTTTCAGTGTCCAAACATGCATCGGAGCAGGATATCCGCAAAGCGTACAAGCGCCTGAGCAGGAAGTATCACCCTGACAAAAATACAGATCCAGGGGCGGAGGACAAGTTCGTTGACATTGCTCATGGTAAATCGAGTTATACACACTTCCATAGAATGGTATCCTCATGGTATTCCATCAGCATATGAAGTCCTTTCAGACTCCACGGTATGCACAATTCTCAAGTATTTCTTGATGTCCACTCATGATTTTAGAAACGCCAAATTTATGACAGGCATGGTGAAGTGAGTCTATCATCGACTCACTACAAATTATTATGGATATGAACACGCACCTTTTTCGTTTAGGAAGGATTGAGGGCGCACGAAGGTGGACAACAGCATCATGCCAATCCTTTCGACATATTTTCCAACGTCTTCGGTGGTGCCTGTGGGTTTTGTGATTCCTTGCCACTGCCTCTTTGCGCTGATCAGTAAGCAGTCAATACACAGCAACAAGTGCGCCGTGGACAGACTGCTCTCATTGAATTCGAGGTTTCACTCGCAGATATGTAAGCTCGTATCCTTACGTCTCTGCGACGGTTAACTCATGAGTTATGCAGGTATATGGGTGCCAATATTGACGTTTGTCTTGACCTTCCGTGTTGCTACACTAGTGGATTGACGCTTCACCCTTAACAGTTTACGATGAGGAAAAAGATACTTTGTGATCACTGTCGCGGCTCAGGCGCTGCTTCAGACGGCGACATCCATACTTGTTCAGGATGTGGTGGACACGGCGTGAAAACCTTCAAACAGCAAATATTTCCCGGCATGTTTGCACAGTCGCAGTCGACATGTAACGATTGCGGTGGCCGGGGAAGAGTCATCAAGAAACTATGTCCACACTGTAAAGGAGAGAAGGTGGTCGAGCATACACAACACTATACTCTGGAGTTGCAACCAGGTACACCAGAAGGGTTTGATGTCGTGTTTGAGGGAGAGGGAGATGAGAACCCAGACTGGGAGGCTGGCGACGTTGTTTTGAGAGTGCGAAGTAGGAAGGACAAAGGTGCCTGGTCGCGGAAGGAGAGCAGCCTGTACTGGCGGGAGACCATTGGCGTTGACGAGGTAAGCTTTGTTGACATTGTCCCTCTTCGACAGCTTATGTTCCTGCTTAAATTGTAGGCACTCCTCGGATTCCAACGTAATATCACGCATCTCGACGGTCACGTCGTCGAGATAAATCGCCAGGGAGTGACCCAACCTAGTAAGCTGCTCTCATTTATTCGCTTAATTTATCAGGGTGGTATTCAACTTCATCGCAGGTTATGTTCAAACTATAGAAGGCGAGGGGATGCCCCTGCATCAGACAGACAATTTCGGCGACCTTTTTATAGAGTACAATGTTGTGTTACCTGTTGAGCTCAGCTCAGATATTCGGCAAAGTGAGTGATTTCCAACCCTATCGTTCATGGTCTTGACTGCATTTCATAGAACTCGCCGAGGCATTTTATGGATCAAGTCACCGCGATAGAGATGAGCTATAGATTTCTTGGATAAATGGCAAATTTGTCGTAATTTATCTTTTTCCGAGAGCTTGTTAGTTTGCGTGAAAGTAGATTATCACCTGCCAAATCAAGCGTTGCGGTGCTGTGCATGACCTGCCCTAAGGTCGCGCTGCATATAAGAGAGCCTGGATGCGGTTTTGGTTTTCTTCGGTTCCGGACCCCTTCGGCATGGACGAGGTTGGTCGTATTCTTTGTACTTTAACTGAATGTCTCACTCAGTACTTGTTCTTGTAAAGCCGTCGTTTTAGTGCTAGTCCCTACGCCACGGAAGACCGGGTGTTAGGATAGCGTTTGGTAGCCAGGATTGTCTTTGGAAGATGAGTCAGGCAGAGTATCCCCTTGTCTGCATCGAGGTTGGTCTATTGTTGGTATCTTTGGCAAATCTCATAAATTTTGCAGTGGACTTGGGGCTTATAATGGATGAAGTGAGTTTGCTTCGTCTGCGGCAGTTGTGGCAGCCTTTTCAAGCTGGCCATCAGTAAGTTGAGACTTCCTGGGGGTGTGCAATTGTGCTGAAGACTTTTCAGCTAGTTTTTCCATGTGCCTTGGCATGCAGCCATCGTGATGAGTATGCTCGTAGGCGGGCATTGCATCACGTTTTGGTGTAGATTGCGAGGACGTGCATGTTCATGGGTTTAATCCCATGATGTTACCTTCAAATCAATTAACCCAGGACCAAAGTCTCCGAAGGGCACCTTTCCAAGGGTTACTCTTTGGTCGTGTTTTCCTTCAGAGCCTGCGTATTGCTTTGTCAAGTAGTAGTATGTAGCAATGAATTTATAAATGCAAAGATATGCGCGCAAGTGAGACTGTCATGGTGTTGACTGTTCCGCCTGGCCTCTGAAGTCAGAAGAGGCTGAGGCCAACCTAGAATATTTGAATGTTGACCCATCACTCAGCAATTGCACATATTATTTGTCATGAACCATTATTTATGACGGCGCGTAGAATAGTTGCAGAACATGGTGAATTCATGGCTCATGCCTGAATAGCAATGGTGAGATGGGAACACGTATGGACAGGTGACAAACACGTACAAGATAATTATACGATTTGCGATCATCACAGCGTTCAAGATACTCTCGCTGCGTTGGATGTAAATTATTAAAATCATGTAAGGTAAACGAGTAACAGTACCCACATCGATTAATCCTTCAATTCGTTTCTTGATATTCTGAGGGTTCGGCTGGAATCGAGAGGCAAGTTGTCGAGTCACTTCATTGACGAGGTCGTTATGAGTCAAGTGTTTTCTATCTTTCATGATGCGAACAATGCACGCCTAAGAGACAGTGGTCGTCAGAGTCTAGGAAATATGACGAGGGTGGATGTGAACCTCACCTCAATTTGATGGTGTCTTTCCTCTTCGATACGATGGCGAGTTTCTTTCCGCTCTTTGTTGGTTTCCACCTTGGCGGATATCGTGCTTATTTTGATCTTTTGCATTGGGCATGTGAAATCACTATTGAAGGAAAACGAGTCCGATGGATGAACATCTCGTCCGGGGGGATGTTTCTTAAGGATCTTGAATTTCGCACAGGCTAGGGATTGTA
Organism: Suillus paluster; assembly: GCF_016628075.1. Lineage (NCBI taxonomy): Eukaryota > Fungi > Basidiomycota > Agaricomycetes > Boletales > Suillaceae > Suillus > Suillus paluster. The sequence continues at coordinate 641,091 of NW_024537571.1, forward strand.
GATGGCGTTGAAGCTCGATATCTGGGATTGAAGTAGCCGTTTTTAGTTCCTGATGGGAGCATCAGATGAAACGGAGCATCTTAAGCTAGTAAGGACTCCAACCTCGTATGTAAGGAACTCATCCTCTGTCAAATCCTCGAAAAGCAGCAAGATCACGAGTGCAAATGTCGACACGTTAACATCGTGCTTCCTGTTCTTAAATTGAACACGGATGTCGGCGTTTCCGAGTGAGGGTTGCCATGCGAGGCGTCGTCCTGAGTGGCGAGAAAAATAGAAATGCTCGAATGACTTGCAAGCCCTGGTTAAAACTTCAGGGAAAATGCAAGATGCACTAGAATGAGACATCGGCCAGAAAGTCGACGTCATCACAGTCACAGAGATCTCCACTTCAGGTGCCTAAGAGTCCATTACATAAACACAAAAAACGCGGAGTCATGACACCTACTGAGACACCTTCAAGGTACTTGCGGTAGGCTTGCATGGTATCAGTGGATATCTTCATATCGTGGAACATGCCTTCCAGCTTTTGAGTGAATTGGTACCCGCACTCAACTTTGAGTTTCGCCAGCATGCCTCTTTCAGCGTCATCGGAGACCGACCTGCCAAGTAGCAGCCGTTTGGCGAGATGATTCTTGTAGTATCGTTCGAAAGCATCCTTCTCCGTGATGTACCGGAAAACCGTGATGGTCTTATCCAGGACAGCATCGACCTCCATATCGGTTTTCTTTAAACAGAATCAGCAAGCACAAGAATTGTGAGTTGGATCACTGACGCCTTTGAGGCCCTTCTTAAGGTTTTCATCGATAAAGAGCGAGATGTACTCTGGTGCCTTCTCGTTTAGATTGATAAAGTCTTCGAATGCCTTGTGACCCTCGTTAGGATACACAGGGACGACAGAACAGAACACCGACCTCATTTAATGAGCTCTCCACCTCCCTGTTACTCTCGAATGCCTGCGTCCAAACGCAGTCGAATTTATCCTTCAGATCGAGCACATTCTGTACCCATTTGAGGGCCAGTGTCAATGTTGGAAGCCCAGTAGCACCGCGACCCTGACCCTTGTCTTTTCCTTTCGTGATTTCAGCGTCATTAAGATCCCCATCGTCCATGTCTTGGCCAGTGTCAAGACTCGTGGAAGCAAGATTGATCTCTCTTCCTCTCCGTAAAATCGAATCCTTGAATGACCTCTTTAAGGTGGGCATTCCACTAGGAACCATGATAAACAGACGGTACAGACGGTTGAGGTCGCCAAATTTATCGAGGTCTACCATGACATCGAGGCCGGAATTGGGCATACTAATGACAGTCGAAAGATTATGTGTCAATAAATGGCGCTCGAGAATCTTTCGGAGAGGAACACCAGTGTGGGAGTAGAGGTAATGATATGTTCGTGCTTGTTCCGAATCGAGACGTTCCTCGACCTGCACACCATAAGGGTAACCTGAATTATTTGAGTGAATAGAAGACGTACTCTTCGCAGATACTCTGATGCATCACACGTTTCCAGAAGACGTTTACCTTCAGCGGAGTAGAAGGTTTCGCTTGCTGTTAGCACTGCTGGTTCTAGATCTCGCTTGTAGACGGTTTTGCCGTCATGATCGATGCTCAGCTGCAGAAGGACGTCGACGCACTCCTTCACCGCAGAGCGGCTGATGACATATCCGTCACGTTCAATTTGGATCAAGCTAAGCACTGCGGAGCTGATGTGGTCCTGTATTGGGGGTCGTATGATGTGCTTCAAAAAGAGATCTAGGCCAGCGTCCCATATTTCTGGGACATCATTAGCCTTTGTATAGACGCGATCCTATGGACGCTTCTGCGTGAGTTGTAAATGAACACCACGGTTGAATGCTCACCATGTACTTGAGAATATCTCGAAGCTTCGACATATTCCCAGTATGATCGTCCCATACACGTCTGAGAGCCCTCAGTAGCGACTCTCCTTCTTGGCTTTGCTGCACAGGATCCTTGCTGCTGCCACTGGGGAAAGCAGGAATGATTTCGCTTTGTGCTAACCTGTCAATGTTCTCCGCCACCAGCTGGCAGACCCCCTTGTATAAGACGGCACCATTCTTGTACAGCACCATATTGTAGGCGTAGCGATAGTTCTCCTCAAATGAAAGGTTTGATGCATTCTGGTTGTAGATTTCACGGATGTTCGTCGAGAGGCGGGACCAAGTTTCATCCAATGATACTTCTGATTCGTGCTGAGATTGCTTATCAACTGCCAGCAGCCTTCGTCGCACAGATCGCTTACTTTGCGGGGTGGTTTCTATCAAGATTCGTTATCAGGAATGCATGACTGGCAGAACGTAACACGCACGATTTTTGTCTTCACCGTGCGTCGTGCTGACAATCAACTAGCTCAGTAGATTCCCTCCATGCAAAGGTTCGTGACCCACTAGAAGCCATCATTCGAGAAGTAGTAATGATGTCACAGTAGTCTCCCCGAGGCAGACCATAGAAGGAAGACCAACTAGTCGGTAATGTTTGCCTCTATTGAAATCAGAAGCTGTTGCCAAACATCACACAACCAACTTTCCCGTAGTATCCATGAATTCAGAACTGCATGTACGGTTTTTATTCTTGTGATAAATGCGGATGTAATTATTGTAACAATTGGACAAGAAAGAAAAACTGCCCGGAAATGCTATGAGGATGCCTGCGATCGAGATGAACGAACGAAATCAGCAAAGTACTTCCGAAAAGCCTTATTATCAAGGTCTCGAAGTTTACCCGTGAACTCCATGGCGGTATCTGATGGCCAACCTTGTGAAGGAAGGAACGCGGACAAAAAGAATTCCTGTGCTTCTTGCCCTCTAGTTTTGCAGACCATCTGAAGGAAATTGCCAATTTCCAGTAGAACCTAAACCAGATGTTAGATGAGATGAAACTAGCGACAAACACTTCACTGGTACATACAACCATCATTTGCCCATCCTTGATATTAAACTGGGGTGATGAAAGCACCACGAAGGCTGTGGGAACGAGACGCTCATAGACGAATCGCTCAAAGCCTGGTACACCCTGGGGTGCTTGACCGCCACCTGCTGTAGCTGGTCGGCACCAGACCTGAACACAGCGGCCAAAGAATGCAAAAGCTGATTTCTGGCTGGTCGAGTCCAAGATATCCTCTGCCAAGCGACTCATGCTGATTAACAGGGGTTCGAAAGTGGCTTTGTTGCCTATACAAATGTGAGGACCAACCCACAGCAGTCACAGGGAAGCTTACGATCAGAGATAAAAATGTCATGAAGATCGGATGACATGATGTTGGTCAACAACGTCAGATAGGCACGCTTAGTTTCTGCATGTGCAACACTGTCGTCAGTGCCTGTAACAGGTTGAACGAGAAGCTGGGTGATGTGAGCGCTTAGAGGTCCAATGAGCTCATCCAGAACATTGAAAAGGTCGCCCTGTCGGCATAAAGTCAGGTATGAATGTACAAGCTAGAGCACAATCCTCACCTGAAGCTTGTGTATCAATAACCCAATGAAGTTCATGAAGTCAACGAGTTCGGAGGGTTCGAACTGTGCAAGAAGGTTGGCCATCAAAGGTGGGATTAAGTGAGTGACACTGGAGCCTGTCGTGGCAATGATTCGCGCAAACGCATGTCGTGTCTGCAGATAATCAGCCCCGGATGTGTCAAGAACGAAACGCCGACTTACTGCGTCACGAACGTCTTTGAAAATGTTCATAGCCTCCAGACATGCCAAAATAGCCTGCGCAACCTGCCGAAACACGTCTAATGATGGAAGAGAATATCCCTCTGGCACTGGAGAAGGATAATCTGGAAATCCTTTCGCAACATTGCCGAGTGCCATGATACTATGGTGGATGCGAAGGATTGGAATGGCATCCTTCCCCCCTCGTGCTGCTGGTAAATTCGAGGAAAGCTCGTCTAGCAGCGGTGTCACAATGGAGAGTAACATGCTAGCTTGCTGATCAGGAGATTTCGACACCAAAGATATAAGCGTGCCCAAAGTCTCAAACAAATAGAGCTGTGAGTCGAACAAGCCAGGGTTCTTTATCGTCTCCGATAAGAGATCATCGTCCGGACTATCAAGAGTCGGTAAGTCTACTTGGATGGTCAGCAAATCCCTGATGCCTTGCACGAGGTTGACCGCAAGTTCATCGGAAATGTCGTTTCTGCCTTCTTTGATGAACCGATGGAAAAGATAATATGTTCGTGATCGAACCGTGTTGTCTGGATTATGAAGCCCTCTAACCCAGTACACGTCAGTACCGGAACACCGCCGCATGTCGCTTCGTGCTTACCGAGCATCAACAATGGCCTCAAGTGTCGGCATAATGCACTCTTTGCGGATCTTGAAGAAATCCCCATAACGGGCCACGGTTTCGAAGAATTGCATGGCTACTAAGCGGTGAGGGAATGCAGATATACCACTCTGCACCAGGGCCAGTAGCATCTCCCCATGAGGGGTCAGTGGATATTCAGAATAATCTACTTCGCGGCGTTTCTCTTTTGGCACGAGGGGAGCGACGCAAAAGGCCGCGCGGCCCTTTCCTCCGACTGTGAAATTGAGTTATGAGAAAAGGGATTTGAGTAGCCACGGAAATATACCCTTACTTTTAACGATCTCGCCGAAGATGTACACGAGATAGACCGCTAGTTCAGCGTCATTCCAATTCAGCGATATCCCACTGCGATAGGCGGACAAGGTCTGTACGGACAGTGTTCTGAGCGCATTGGTGACAAGGTCTTGGTCAATCGTGAACACGGCATCCATCGACGATCTGAGGTCCTGTAAAGAAAGTCAACGTGGACTAGAAGCTGCAAGTGATGTATGAAGCAACCTTGCGGAGCGTTTCAAATGCAGTATAATCATCGTCGTCCAAGTCGTTAGGATCTTCCTCGTCATCCCACTTCATCTTCTGCATAATGACTTGGAGCAGAGACACAAGGAATGATCGTTTCGATTCTTCAAGTAAATCCGTGGATACTTTCCGGACGCGTTTGTACTGAATCAGCGATGAGTTGCGCTGCAGGGTTCGTCAGGGTAAAGATTGACTCACGCTTGCGAGGACTGCCTGCAGCAAGGGAAACACTGTCGAGCATGTGTCATCATATTTATCTGACATAAATCGCAACATGACGGGTAAAATCTGCTCCAATAGACGCGCAGCTTCGGCCGCAACCTCAGGTTTTTCAGATTCCTGGGCAAAATGATAAGTCTGTCGAAGTGCCAAAGACTCTGAAGGAGACTTACTACATCAGTCAATTTTGACAGCTCAAGGCCTAAGGACATTCAGCAGACGGCCGAGTGCCTCTCGGTAAGACTTCTTCTCCTTCATCTTCGTTGGATCCTCGGGCGACTTGTTCCGCGCGTGTTTTTGATTCGAGCACGTCAATAACTTGTCCGAGGGCCAATACCTTGATGAGCTGCAGCTTGTCTTCCGGTTCCTTGAGACCCTTTGCTACAATGCGCAGCAAGGCCGTTGACGTGGCAAGACGAATGCCAAGATTAGGGTCCGGGAGCAGTGAAAACAAGAGAGGTATAGTGACTGGGGTGACAGTCAGATTGATATCAATCCACCCTTTCATCATTATCAGCGCGGAGTCATATGTCACAACTAATCACATACCTGCGTACGATCCAAACGTCCTGATGCCCCAATCGACAATTTCTAAAGCCTCGGAAAGCTCCGGCGAAGATGTCGTCGTTTTTCTGAGCGCTGCCATTCGTTCCGTGCTATCGACAATGATCGTCAATACCGCTTCATTGATCAACGGTGCATCTCGCTCTCGAACTGCATCCCTGACGCGAGAGTCTCGTGTATGCCGAACGGGGTTAAATGTCCTCGCAGACTTGATCGTTTGGTCTGCGACTTCACCAGATATTTCTGTTATGATGTGGAAAAGGAGAAGTGACACGTGGCGATTAAATTGTGGCTGGGATGAAGACTCCGGGAGACGGATGAGAGAGAAAAGATCGGTGAAGAATGTTGCCCACTGTTCGACATATGTGCATAGGAAGAATAATGTGAGTGTATGCGAAAACTTGTTGCGAAGATCTGCAAGTCATTGTGAATGTTTCTAAAAGGATCGATGTATGATGAGCTCATACATGGTGCATTAGATTCAGCCGAGCCATAGACATATTCAGTTTGTACATAAGATACGAGGGACTGTTGCAGAGTACGAAATGAGTCTTCATCAAGAGGTTCAAACCTGTAATGTGAGCGACAGATCAGAGCCATCCAAACTTCAATTTATGCAAAATAAGGGGTGTGGTCATAATTAATATTCTCAACACGATCAAGTGGAGTCCTTTCCTACTGGATAAAATCATAAGCACTTACCGATTGTCAAAGAACTCATCTAGCAAGCGTAAAGAATAGAACCTGACTGATTCGGGGTATTTACGACCCTCCGAGGTCATGTCCGTGAACGCTGTCAAGGCCAGTCGCCACGTTTCATTCGCATTTTGGCGGAGATTAGATAGGTACTCAAAGGCCTGCTGGTGCAGATGACCTTGCGAGGGTTCTGACGCGATACGAATTGCCTCCACATAACGGTGAATTTCTTCCTCCATTGCGGTAGCCGTCGCCTAACAGACACGGCACGCTCCGGATGCTCGCGGTCAATTGGTTTGGAACACGAGCAGAATGAATGAAAGCAAGAGATTTTTGTAAGATGAGCAGGTCGTCCCAGAATGCAAACGGTCGAAAGCAAACGTTGCAAGCCTTGCCAATGCCCCGTGTTGTGACTAGCTGATCACGATTATAGTGGCAGTGTAAATTTATGACTGCCAACCCATCACGTGACTTACGTATAAGCCAACTTCTCGTCATTTGCACAGGGGGCCATGTAAATAGAACACGGCGAGTAATAAGTATGGACTCAAATAAAATAGTAGAGACGTCTGTTCAATAATCCAATGCAAACATCTGCCCTGACGAACCAGGAAAGACCGACATGAGACCTCGTCGAATGCATGCAACTGGCAATCTTGTGGATTGAACGGCAGGCCAGAGAATAAAGGTATCAAAGTCGTTGTGGTGTCTGAAAACACCTGTCTACACATGATGCGTGCAGTGGAAAACTTCTTCAACGTGCAGCCCTCGACATATTCACTCCTCCATACTGCACGGCATCCACTGCTGCCAACCTTGACTTGGCTAGCGTGCGAGGTCGGAGAAAACGACGATCCTGAGTTCATCATGTCCCGAAACATGAACATCTGGGTTTCTGATGTGTGATTAAGACCAAAAAAGTGGAAACCCCCAGGGCAAACGGCAGCAAGCTCATCCTTGAGCCAGGACACTGGAGGGGGAATGTTAGCCTCTATTCCCCGAATTCACCAAGGCGGTCAATATTTGGTAATTACAACATAAAATTTCGAGGTTGACTGGGTGCGAGAAACCCGAAATGCTCAGGGAAGAACATAAATGACGAATTAGACTGAAACTGACAGTAACCGTTAGCGTTTGCCCGAGGAAGTATTAGACTCACGCGATCGAGCCCAGTAATAACAACCCCAGCGCGCGTACATGTATTGAAGTACAACAATCGCGTCTCCCATTCCATGCCATTGTCTTGAGATCGGATGAAAATAATAGTCACGACATCTCCGCATATTTTGAGTCCCCGAAGAAACCCAGTTTTCGGGGTTGCGTTTCCAGCACGATCCTCCAGCGAAAAAGTGAGCTCCAAACTTGCTCGTAACCATAAATTCTCCCGCCAACTGCAATCGTGATTTCCTATCACGGGAAGCATGTAATAAGATGCAACCGCGGAATTGTGGTTGATAGATGATCGCAGCATGGCTGATATCATGCAATGACCAGAGACTCACAGTCGTCATCCGCGAGCTTCGTTCAACTTGAAAACTAATCAACCATTTTGCGCCTGGAAGTATTTGCAGTTCAAGAATGCATCGCATCAGGAAACGATACATTGGATAAAAATTGGGAGCTCTTCACTTGCTCACGTAGTTCATTGCTTGAGAACGAAGTGGCGACGACATCCCCTGGGAGATCTGACGGCAAGTCAAAGTAAATGACTGATTTGTGCCAGACATGCCAGACTGCGGATCCTATAGTATGCAAGCCACGACACGTCTACGTGTTTCGCCATGCATATTCAACGTGTCCGCCGCTAGCAGAATCACAGAACATATGACTCACCCGGGCCTGTGTCAAAAAGATAGAATGTCCTCAACTGAGTCAGACATAAGAAAATTGCAATCAATACGTCCTGGCAGAGTTATCAGCGCTACATAGCAGACTCATAGTCCGGGGTGCTTGCCTCTAAGCAATACTAAGTATCGGCAACTTGAACGAGGAATTTGATAACCATATGATTTGTATGTAAGCCCGCAGCCGCATGCTGCGTGAGAGTGGCCTGCCTACTTCACTCAAATAGAGCCAATCAGGCGTTATAAAAGCCCTGCACCCCTTTCAATTGAACGATCACCATGGATCCCATACAACCCAAGCACTCGCCTGCACACACACATGAACCAACTGACAGCTCGGCACTTTCTGAAGTAGAAAGCTTATCTGACTCTGAGTGGCTCGATGTCGCTAGTGGCCGTGAGTCTGACAGTGACTCGATCTATTCGTCCAGGGGGACAGATCAAGGACGAACATCTTCCCGTTCAAGGTCAAGACGCTCATCAATTAGCTACGGAAGCTCAAGAGACGGAGATGTTGATGCTTGGGAAGGCTTAATTGAAGACAGTGCTGACGAGGGTCTTGTACCCGATGTCGTCCGCCCGTCTAGCTCTCCAGTCGCCTTCAACCGAAGCTCCTTTACTACTCTGACTGACGAAGATGGTGACGATGCTACAGAGGAGCAGCGAGTTAAAGAGGGTCTAGATCAGAGCATGATCAGTACTCTGAGCTCCTCTCGTTCAAGCTCGGTTCACGCATCCACAGTGATTACTTCATCGCGCGATTTACGCCTATCCTTCCCAGATCCCATCACCAGCTCGCATGAAGAACTCTCCAACACTTCCTTCGAGGACATATTATCACTTTCCTCTGGTGTCACTTTTGCTGACCCAGACTCCGATGTCACGGAACCGGAGGCACCAGACTTGTCTCACACGCCTGAGAGCTCTCCAGCGCCCATAACCATTGATGATGCAGTGCCCGCCTTACTCAATTCTGACCTGAATGTTTTCCTCTACGGGTCCCATCATTCACGTAAATGGTCCCTTGTGTCCAAACTTCTCGAGAAAGCTGTTCGTGGTGCTCGTCTCACCATTGCCACACCTGTCGAGGAGATGAACGGCGCTGTTCGGCAACTTAATATCGAGGGTAGAACGGACCGGAGCCTGTTTTACCCTCGCGTTGTCACAATTATCGACCGGACCAACTCGACTCAAAGTGACAGGGAAGATGTAGGTCTGATTCACCTTTTCACCTGAAGATTAATTGCAACGCCCTGTAGCCAATAGCCGATTTTTCCACAGATCACCCAAGTTTGGCTATTGTTTTCCTTCCATCTTCACCTCTGCAGCTCCCGGAGCATACATCGTATCTTCCTGTCCTTGTTCCGGTTCCTTGCACTATAGACGGTCTACAGTCTGAGGATGCGATACGCAATTCTGCGCAGGAGAAGTGGGACTTATTTAATGTCCCTAGTGACAGGGTCCTTCGACTGAACGACGAAGTTGCTCCATGCGTTGTGAACGCCGATGTGATTGAAAATCTTCATCCATATCGAGCGTATCGCGCCTTCGATCGCATCTCATCTCGCGATAGGAAGAAACCGGTCAAGATCTCGATTAATTCGCCGCATACTCTGACGATGTACGTCCTTGCGTTATTGACAACTGTTGTAACTCACCATGTCTATTTCTTGGGTTCAAGATTTACCATGGTGTCGCTTGTGCTCGGCGTCGTGGTAGGATCCACATTCCGTGGTACTACGCCTATAGTTACCCCAACCCCTGTCACCACCATGGCACCGGCCGCTTCAACACCATTCCTTTGGGCACTCCTTCACCCTGTCATTAATCATTCATATGAATCGATTCCAGCAAAGACTGAGTCAACAGCAATCTCGATCCAGTCTTCTCTGAAAGACTTCGCCCTGTCAGTGTTCAACCCAGACTCTACGTCGGTTTCTATCTCTAAGGAAACCCCTACATCGGGGTTCCGCTGCGCGTCTTCCTTTTCGGAGAAGTTGAAGCTTTCCAAGGATGTCATCCTCCGTCCAACTTCTTCCCTCGTGTCTTTGGAAGGAAGCACCAAGTCGCTCTCTGTCATTCCTAGCATGTCATCCTCACAGCCTCATGTGGAAGAGGCAGTGCCAACTGCGTCTTCGTCCGCACTTACAGCCTCTACTCTTGGCTTGAGTTTCCTGCAGGACTCTCTGCCCAAATTCGTGGACGCATATGCGCCTGCTGTTCTCGCTGCTGTCAATGCTGAGATGCAAGATATTATCGACGCTCTCGATTCCCTCGTCCAAGCCATTTCCCGACAAGCTCATGTCATGATTGCCCAAACCAATGCGCTCATCGAATATTCGACAGCGCAATTTGAGCAAAGAGCTCCGGACCTTGAGGTCATCAGGGATGCTTTTAATGCCCGTAATGAGCATGCGCAGCGTCGTGCAAGGGAGCTCAAGGATCAAGGGGCTAAATGGCTTTATGACACTGGGGAGGCTCTCGTGAACCGAGCTTCACGTGCCAGCGGGAAAGCCAAGGAGATCGCAGAGGACATGGAGCAAATCTGGGCTGAGTCGAGGGAGAAATGGGAGGTGTGTAAGATGCGCGGTGGGCGGAAGCGCTCTGGGAGGCAGACAAGGAGGGGTTTTGATAAGGGGAAGAAATGCGGGAGTCGTTCGAAGAAGTGCAGTGGCGGTGGGTGGTTAACACATGCTCACTACTATTGAAAGCGTTTTTATGTTACTGATTTCATTCACTCCATGGTATCTTGTATGACGTGTACATTATGTATGAAGACTGTATGATTGAATAACGACTGGTCGTATTGGTTCATCCCATCGTGATCTCTAAGCCGGAAGATGAACAATTATGAGTAGACCCGGACACCGGTTTCGGAACACAACCTCTATGTGACCGGTCACGTGATATAATTTCATTCACATAGGGAAACCTTGCTTGGTGTGCAGCATTAGAACTTGCTGTTATTTTCTTCTGAAACTCGACTTTGTTTTATCTATAATTCACAATTTCCTTGTAGGACTTGATCAAATCACTTAACGTTGTTCGGCGATCACATTGCTTATGCATAATTACCGACCCCATCCATATGTTACGATCCCCCCTGGAGCGAGTCCTTCCAGTCAACCCTAGCCCACAACAAGCATACCCATACGAATTTGAACTCAGTGCACCATCCGGAGACCTATCTAATCCATGGGATCGTACTCCTACAGCCCAATATCCGAATCTCAGACCAGGTGAACCACGATCGCGCAGTCGCGCTCGAAGTGCCTACGAACCAGTACACCCCGCTATATCTTTCCCTCAGCCGGAGATACATCGATTCGCCTCTCAAAGAACGACCCTTCGCCCAAATTCACCCCGCCACCGTCCCACCAAGTCTGATGACGGTCATGGCTCTCTGCCACAGAGTAGAGACTATGCGACTAGTGCCCCCTTTACCCCGTTAACACCAGACTCGGCTTCATCCATGGATTACCTTCCGGAAGACGATGTACGGTGTGAAATATCACGCCAACGATGACGTATTCTGATGCCCTCCACAGTGGGACACGCAAGTAAATCAGCTGACTCGGGAACTATCCAATGTTTCGTGAGTACCGGGATATTTTTTTCAATGAAATAGTCATCGATAAGAAACAGCCTTCAATCCGAGGAGGGCTTAAGACGATTTCAAGCCGGTCAATTAGCAGAAAAGGATGAAGAATGGCACAGACTGGTTCCTCACGAGGCACAGGAAGCACTCGGTAAAAAAGAGGTCGAGCGGCAATCAGTTCTGTTCGAGGTTTTCAAGTCAGAAAGAAACTACGTGGAAGATCTCAAACTTGTGACGGAGGTGATATCTGCTGCTGCGAAATTGGAATTCAGCTAACATGTTGTCACAGGTTTTCATCGAGCCTTTGAAGTTCGCCAACCCCCCTGTCATCGCTCCCGACAAGTTACGTCCCTTTGTTCAAGAGGTATTTTGGAATTTGGATCGGATCTTAGTGCACCATGAGCATATGCTGGCTGCGCTCTTTGAACGCCAATTGGATCAGCATCCGCTAATACAGAGCGTGACTGACATTGTTCTTGAAAGTGAGTTGGCGAGCAATATACTCAATAGCTCACCTTTAATGTCTTTTAGCCTGTTTTCAGTTCCAAGGGGAGTACGAATCCTACATCAAACATTATCCACTTGCAGAAGAGCGGCACCGCACTGAACTTAGTCGCAATAAAAACTATCAAGCGTTCATGCAACGATGTTCTCAAGATCCTCGGGTGCGCAAGCGCGATATGATCACCTTCCTTTCCCGACCAGTGACTCGCCTCCCACGCCTGAATCTGATCCTCGAGCATATTCAGAAGATCACGGAGCCAGGCCATCCAGATCTTGAAGACCTGCCGCTTCTGTTAAGCATCTTGAGCGACTTCCTCAAGAGCACTCAACCTGGTATTGCAGCTGCAGAGAATAGAGTAAAATATTGGAATGTCTGTGAAAGCTTAGTGATGCCCAAGGGAGAAATAATTGTACGTTACGTGAGCATCCTTTCGTTCTTGTGCTGATCGAGTGCAGGATTTGGATTGGTATGACGAAAGTCGGTCACTGGTGTACTCTGGCCCCCTCGCACGAAGGTCCAAGTCCGAAATGGACTGGCATCCATGGAATGATCTATTCGTTGCTCTACTCGATAACTATCGTAAGTCTTCTGTTTGCCTCTCGTTCGACTTGAAATCACCGATCAATCGCAGTGTTGCTCACTAAAGAGGAGCAAGGGGCGGGAGGAATAATGAAGCGCTACATTATGTCTAGAGTAAGGCCATCCAGTCGCTTGTCGCCGATTTCATTCACATTTGGGGTGTACTTTTTTCTGTAGCCTATACCCTTAGAATATCTCAAACTAGGAAGCTTCGAAGCACAGCCAGAAAGTAGGAAGGAACGGTCTGAGGAAGGAGGGATCTTGGACAGCTTACGCGCGCAATACAAATCTATATATCCATTCACTGTTTATCATTCCGCAGACAAATTGGTGCGGCGGTATACTCTGTACGCGCCGACCGAGTCGGTGAGACAGAAGTGGCGGGATGCCCTTGTTGAGGCCAAGGGAATAGATGATGTGCGACGAGATGCAAACAAGGTGTGTACATCCATAATTACGATATGCTCGTATTCAACCATGCGATTAGTGGTTTGCACCGCAACTTGTTGATGATGGCACTTTCCGGTCACCAGGAGCTCACACTTCCCGCGGCTTTGGATCTCAAGCATCAGGGAGGGTTGTCAATGCTGTATCTTTTAGTATGCGACCTCGTTCCCTTTTCTCGTGGACAATTGTTCACAGTCGATAATTTGTCTAGCTGCTGCCGGCGGAAAGAAGCTCATGGCGGTCGGCTGCGCAACTGGAATATATGTTGGCTCAAAGGGCGATATCAGTATGAATCGCTTACACATTATTCTTGCTGTGTCGCTGATCTTCGCCTCCAGACTTCCGCAGGATATTGTCGTACGGCAATCCTTCCTCGATCATAGTGTTACAAGAATTCAATAAGTTCATCGTGCATCATGAGAGCTATCTGCTCGCCTATTCCTTGGATCTTCTCGCTAGAGTCGCAATGTATCAGGCCCCGCCAAGTAGCTTGGACGCTTCATTGGAGAAAATTGCAGGGGGAGATGGCACCGTCTTATTCTGTTGTGCAGGACGCATAAAACAGCGAACAATCAGTATGATTTAACCTAACTCACATGGCACCTGGGGACTCACATCTCTGACCAGTTGTTTATGCTCTTAAATCATTCTTTCAAATTACCGTGCATGCATTGGAGGCCTGCAACCTTTCTGACCTTCGCCGCACTCCGTCACGAGGAGGCTTTCAGGGTCCTATATCATCATTTAGACCGTTCGGCGAAGTGAGTCGATATAATTATCAGTGCTTCGTATACTCAATATTTCGATCCAGGCATTGTACGTGCCAAAAGATGCCTACTCTGTTACCCCACTGGCCAAGACAATTGCGATAAGCACAGAGAAGGGTATTGTGATTGCTGATCCTACCAAGTATGCCGCTCATTACTCGTCCTGTATGCTCTATTAATGTAACATCATAGCACATCCAAACAGATGGTCTCGGTTGTCCCGGACTTCAGCGGTGCAACTTCCAACACAGACATGGCCAACCTGAAGACTCGCTGCGAGGAGTCTAAGCCCCTCGGCTTAATTCGGACCGAATCGGGCGAAATATTGGTCGTTTATGACAGTAAGTCTTTTTCATTGGAATTGTGACTATCGTTCATTGTACCTCCATAGCTCTCGGATGCTACATCACGAAGCACGGCGTTCCCTCTCGGAAAGGCGGGTTTATCCGCTGGGAGACGAAGGCTATGTCTTTTGCCCATCGCGGGTCTCACGTGCTGCTGTTCTCCTCTGAGTTCATTGAAATTCGGAGCCTCTCTACGGGCAGGCTTGACCAAGTCATTGAAGGGAATGACATTCGCCTATTGCTACACACGAACCTGAAATCTTACCCGGTCGATGACACGCTGCTCGTGGCGATGCGTGGGACCAAGGACGACAAGGATGGAGTCAGTGACAAGATAATAGAACTTGTTCAAACCGCAGAATTCAGCTCTGCACAGACACCGATGACGACCACGCCGATGGAAGGTATATGGGATGAGTGGGATATGTAAGCGACTGGTGTATCGGTACTAGTGGAAGAGGATAAGTTATGCTACATAATGCTGTTTTGTTAGATGTACTATTCACATAGCCAAGGGATGTATCTATAAATCACTATTGAAGCATTTACTTTGTATGAGTCGTTCAGATCGTAGAAGTAATCGAGGGTATGATCCTCCCGGTGGGGAGGGGGTAAATCAAGAAAGGAAGGGGAATGAACTATGCAGAGATAGTGAGCTCTAATCTCGCTATGGATGGTTCTTCTGACGGGAGGTCCCCGGGGATGGCCATCGGGAGCTGATCCATGATTACCTTCATGCAACGCATGCGGAGGCACTGAAAGATAGCAACCATGGTGGGAAGGAAACAAAATATGACGATTAAAATCGCCATTGCCGGTGATTTGACTGCAAACGCCAACTCCACCGACATCACCGCAAAAATTCCAACTGCTGGGATGACATGCAAAATTCCAAAAATAACCGCTCCGAGCTGCTGTGGGGATTGGTGTTAGGTGCTGTGCGCGCAAGAACGACGTGAAACGCCTTACATGAGAAGCGCCCACGCTAGTAGCGATGTGTAGACTGATGGTGTATAGCATTAGCGTGAGGGTAGCCACTGTAAGGCCTCCAGATCCTGTGATCGACTGAAGGCTGCAGAGATAGCACGTTGTTGGTGGGAGCGTCAGGAATCAACCATCACAATTGAACTGACGCTAGAAATGCCATGAGCTATTAGAAGGAGGTAGAGTAAGCAACTGCGGATTTCAACATCATGACTACTTACTAGATTCAGAGAGGTCTTCCTGCAGTCCTCCAAGTCTCTTGCAAGCGCAGGAGATATAAGCTGGGGAGTAGGAAAAATCGTGTTTTGAGATGATGTAACAGTTTTACGCTGGAACGTCATCGCGCAGAAGATGAAGAAATGGGTGAAGAAACCAAAAGTCTGGAACACTTTTATACAGATAGGAGAAATGCAACTATGACTTCCGCAGCCAGACAGAGTTCCCGAATGTCTCGATGGCGTGTGGGACCAATAACTGCTGCGGAGGGAACTTATTAAAGCCCATAGGTAGTTAAATTATACATACATTCGCAGTTTCCCCCCGCTGACGGAATGTCAGAAAGAATTTGATGGATAAATACACCACATTCGCGACAATGGCCCATTGGCCCAGACCATTCGTGGGCCATGGATCTAGAACTAGACAGGAAAAATAAAACCGAAAGCCAAAGCAGCAATAAGAGAAGCGGGGCAAAACAAGTTTTGTTACCATTCATCACACCCCTGCACTCATTTGTTGGACTAAGCGCCCAAGGAGTCTAGACCCCGAGCAAAGTTACAACTTTTACAGCAAGATTATGCTTATTAGTATGTTGATGGTCCAGGTCGGGGGCTGGATCTCGAGATGGATGTGCGAAGGCATATCCATTGCTTCTGCTGTCGTGTTGTGCAGTTGCTGTAGGGAAAGCTCTGTGTATAACGTCAGCGGGGTAAATCACATAGTTCAGGCAACGAAGACGCCCTTGCGAGAAAATAGACCAGCCTAGGCCGTGCTAAAATCGTACCGGAGGATTGAAAGCTGTTGCAAAGTCTATGATGAAAAGGCACAAGAACATCGCGATAGCAGTTCTCCCGGCGTTCTAAGGTGTCATTTCATGTGTATTACTCGCGAAGAGTGAAGTGAGTAATTGTACCGGAATAATACTATTCTGCTCTGGTACGTAAGTGCATCAGGCGGTGTGATCCTTTCTGGACATAGCACACACCGGAAGCAAAGACAGGTTGGTTCGTTATGCCCAATGCCGGTATCTACAAGTCCCTCATCACTGCTCGCCGGTGGTCTGGACCACGGATGAAAGAGCCTGGGAGCGCCCAGCTGGAGTCTAGACCCATTACAATTGTGGACTCCCGAGGACCTCAGGAGTAATGAGATGTGGCCTTAAGCTCCAGACTTTGCACTTTGACGTGTTTGTTAAGAAACGAGAAGTATCATTTAGGGCTATTCACCGTACCGTATACAGTATACGGCAGTATGAGATGCGGACGTCGACCGTACGAAGTCCACACGTAACCGTGAACAGCCTAGTATCAATTACGCAGAAACAATGATTGCGGTAGGACTGCATCGTTTAGACGGTTCCCCCGCACCGCATTTCCTAGAGGGTCACCTTTAGCCATATTTGACAGACGGCGAATTTCAGTGAAGGATACCATACCGTCCATAGCTAGTCCTGAACCACAGCGACATCGATAAAGTTTCAATTTGTACTGAGCTAGAATGCTTCCGAATACTGCTCCGATCATAGTTTGGGGAGGGCAGTTACTGAATATCGGATGACTAGTATCCGTAGGCAAAACAATGCGGAATAAATTATCTCGGACTTTGAAAACTATTTGCAAAATATAATCACAAACCATGCATAGCCTGAGGGCGTGTAGAGTATAATAAGGTGACATTAATATTGTGCCCAATGGTGGGACTCATATCTCGGTCAGCTGAACACAACACAATGGATAATATACTGCCAGTGATAGGCTTACAGCTTAAGAAACGACCCTCTCAGAAGAAATAGATGGTCTCGATGACGAACAAGGTTGCTGGTGGCTGCCGGCAATGAGAATTTGCAGGAAAACTTGGATGGGTCATACCTCGAATGTAAATTGAGGCCAACACAGTGAGTCGCCATGTGGAACGGTCGCCAGGCAGGAACCTATGTTGTTCGAGTAGCGTGGGTGCCCGAGAAATGTGAGAGCCACTTGAATCAATGTATGATGGTAAGGATACGTTGATTCTGAATCTGACCTACATAATCTGGAAGGGGAGTACCCCCTCATCGAAGGACGTCCATTGACCACGACCTTGCTAGCTCACCCGACATTTTCAAAAACGCCTCAGAAACTACCACCATCGTCTCCTCCAGTGCTGGGTTGCTCATTGCGGATGTTCATGGCTGTGTGCACATTCTAAACAGGGATTCTGTATCGAGAGCTGAGTCGCACGAGTGTCAGAGAACGGATAACGCACACGGCGGAGAGGAATACTTCGTGTGTTGGTGACTATTAGTGAGGAGGACGTGGTACGAGATAGTTTGCTGTCGACTTGGGACCTTGGGAAGACGGACAAGAGAAACCATGAACCAGTTTTGTTGAGATCTGCCAAGGTTCAGCATTGCAATAAGTCTAAGCCCTATCTAGTGAGTAGTTCACTGTGTTCGAGTTTCATTTGGTGAGCTTGGATATTTAGGTCTCTTGTTTTGCACTTTCTTCTACGCTACTGTCCTTGCCATCGTATTGGCCAACGGGACGGTGCTGCTTCACAGGTAGTTGGATCAGACACAATCTCCTACCACATCTCCCCTAAGACATGCACCATCCATGAATCTTCCTCTGAACCCATCACCGGCCCCGAGAACCTCCCACTAACACCGATACCTGAATCACAACTTGTATCTGTTCATTGTGACGACGAACTCGGTATACTCGTGCCACGTGTTCGGAAAAGGGAGTGGAGGGTCTAGCATCCTGCTGCACGACATCGGATGTAGGTGATGGATTGGCTTGCTGAGAACGTCGTGCTACGAGAGACGAGGCAGTGTATGCGTATGGTCTCAGGGGAGGGAGCCCCCGTATGCATACGAAGGTAGGTTGTTGGTACGAGCTTATGTGCTGGGAGCTGATGCTTTGCCTTCCACAGTACATATCATCCATCCACAACCAACTGTAACTATGTGATAGTTATCTCATCACCCTCGACGGTTCCAGAGACATCATCTGCTACGCGTGAGCTTGCGGCAGTTGTGGGAGGGGGAGACAGTGATGCGTCTACTAAGGTAACTGTATTTGACACGGAGAACAAGGTAATCGGATACATCGCGATGTTTGTGGAGGTTCAGAGAGGTTATTTTAGACTTGGGGAATATGCACATCTCCTTTACCAACAACGGTAAGATGCGTCCCTTCGGTATTCAGAACCGTGCGTTGCCTTTGTCCTGACATTACTGTCCTTGATGAGCTGACCCGTATCATCTACTTCTGCGAAACTCTCGACGCTTCGCGCGAAGGCTCTACCCACTTGTGTTGAGTCTTGCGCAGACGCAACACTCCGACAAGAGCTACACGTCGCTCATGCGATGCGAGCCTTTTCTTACTTTGCCAGATAAGAATGCTATAACGCTAGATAGTTACAGAAACAAAGATCTCTTGCAGCTCATGGCTCTCAGCGGTTCCGTGTGTGCAAGAACACCGCATTCGACGTGTCTGTTTTTTCCATGTCCACTGCCGCGCAGTGCAAGATGACCATCCACGCAGGTGTTCTCATAGGCAGAGACCGACGACTCGGACCACTTCCCACACCCGACCGATCATACAGGGAAACATATTCTCTGAGCCGTGTCCCCTCAACATCTGCGGTAGTCTCGCGGTCGAGAAGCGTTTCTGCATTTGCCCCAACGAACAATTATTACGCGGTCGTTCATGTTGCGTTCGCTTATAGAAGGTACCCTGTCCCCCTGTTCACACTTCGACTCATCCCTGCACATTATATCTTCTATCAGACTATAACCATTGCGATCATGCGCAGAGCACCTTTAAAATATTTAACCAAAAGGAACTTCCAGGGTGGCGGAAATGTACCTACTCATATTGTGTGGACCGGCACCAAGTCCCCAACTCCGATTGGTATAATTATAATGCCAGCTTCAAGCAAAATTTATCGAGATTACACTTGGTACCTATTGATTTTTTGAAATTCAACTTCATGTGTTGCATAAGCACGTACACTGCCAGTGTGCACCCTGACACAGGGCAGGGAGCATACCGCCGCTCGGTCTCGTTCCTCGGCCAGCCGATATGCTCTTCGTAGAAGGACAGACATGTATATGTTATCTTTTTGCGTCTCGAAAAGCACGTCCACAGTCGACACCCAGCACCCAAGCGGAAGCAGCCGAGGTGCACAGCTTTTTGGGTTTTCGGACAGACAAGGCCGAGGCTCCTCGACTAGCGGCGGTACCCATCCCCAACTCGTTTGATTCATTCAAGCAAAGTGGACAATTCAAATCGTGTTACGGTAAGTACAGGATGTAATATTAGAAAGAAAATGACACTGAACTGGAACTATCAGTGAAATCGGGCGGTTCCAAGTCTGGGTAAGTACAGGATTTGATAAGCATTAGAATAAGTTGTGAGACGTTGCAAAGTGATTCTGTGCATGTGGATCACGTCTTTCAGATCATCCTTCAGGTTGTTCTGTCGATTCCAAGCCTTGCATGATATAAGGCGCGAAGTCAAGAACAATGCTGCACAAACAATGCATCATCGAGGCCAAGAAGAACGCAGGTAAGTTGAGAAACAAAGTAGAACGCACGAGCATACCGGTTTTTTGATCGTCCGCTCATATCAGGTGTACTTTCGGGATGTATCTTTCTCAGCGCGTCACGCAGCGTGGAGTTAGGCAGCTTATTGAGTCTTGTGACAAACCGTTCGGACACATTGAAGTCATCCAAGGACAACGAATATCAAATTCAAGAGCGTGACGGCGCAATAGAATGAGATCGTGATGGTGCAACAGATCCAGGACGCGATGGGCTATGTTATCCTCAGAGACGTCCGGTTCATCTTTGTCGGCACGATGGCCGCTCTCGCCGTACACGATAGATGCAGGTTCATTAGAGAATTGAAGATGTCACCTGTCCTAGGAATTTTCACATACTACTTGGTCGTTCCCCAATATTAATCGCAGTCGACTCAGCGGACGTAAGAAAAACACCATCTTTAGGCTCTGCACTTCGGTTGAGGAGCGACAGGTCAGCGCGGAGAACGCATAATCCTCTGGAGAAACGGAGGACCATGGATCGGCGCGGCGTTCGCTCGTGTTCAGGGCTGCACCTGCGTGGCGTAAAATCCACTGTGGAATCGTGTCGTCACCTCTAGTATAGCACCATATCGAACACGGAAAGGGTCGACAATTCGTAAGTCCAATACTTCGGCGAAAACGTCGTGGATTCCTTGACCGTCTCTGCACACTGCAAATGTGCACGTTCGTAAAGTCAGCCCGCATTCCAGTGCAAATGTCACTGAATACGTACAATTTTAGGTGGCGTTCTACTGGCATTGCAGATATCATCTGTTCGAAAAGGGATTTCAGGTAGATAGGTTCTTCCTACATCGCCATGAAGAACAAATTCAGCATATAAAAGCAAGGCGTCTTCCTACTGTCCCCTTCAGATTTATTGAATCCCATATCACATCCTCACAAACAATGCGTTTCTTCTTTATCCTCGCCGTTGCTGCTGCTTTGACAGCATCAGTATCTGTAGCTGCCAGTGACGCTACCAGTGAAACTTGTTACTTGTGCCGGCATAATGACGACTGCAAAAGCTGCACTTTGAAGAAAACCTGCGTGAGTATGAGTAATTTGTGTCCTGTATTTAACCACATGACTCACCGGTGTGGTAGCAAATATGGATATGCTCTGAATAGTGTGCTTTCACGTCGGCGCAGTATGGCTGATGGCACGACGAGTGAGTTACTAGTAGCGAGTTATAGGGGAGGACTCTGAATTGGATCTGCTAGCTTCGATGTCATCGAGAGCATCCAGGCGTGAAAGATGAGGATACATATGATCGAGACTTGTATCGAGGAGACTGTTCAATGGCACCTGGGTTTCCCAATAAGTAAGCCTTACTATAGTGGTTTGTTACGTGCCGTACCTACTATTCATAGGCTCGGTTTTAGTAATACACTGTCCCAAATCACCAAATCCCTTGAGGCTGTGAAACCGAATTGGGTAAGCTACATAAGCAACGCTCTCCGACCGCTTCTGCACGTTGCCGAAACGTTCGTGCTCACTGTGGGCAACAGTGGGCTCCAGTATAACTTCATTTTCATGTATTTTTTCGTAGTTTCTTTCTTTTTTAATATATATATATATATCCATTTTATTGTCCTTTGGGGTCGAGGATCCTATGTCGGACATAATCCTATACATGGGGGGCTTACTCCCGCTACACTATTGTACAAATTTGTGATGATTTATCTGTGTTGAGTGGATATATGTATACTCCATCAGCATGTTGTTGGGCAAAGGCCAACACTGATTTCATACAGAGGGAATGATGTAGTTAATGAGTTGTTTGAGGAGGGTATCGATCAAGTGTTGTGTGTGGCTTGGCTTAGTCATGGCTTCAATCCTGGTGCCTGTTGTCTAGCATGTACTCCTTTTACCTCTCTTCTTCTACAGTGACTGAGCAACCAGTGCTAATCTTTCCCTTCAGTCTCAGAGTGTTATTTACTTGATGTGTTGCTTATGTGCATGTGTTTCATGTTGACATATGAAGTGTGCTTAAGTCATGTACAATTTATGTGACTGATATCTCACCAAACATAGGTTTAAATCTTCCCGTGCTGTTAACATATTGCATGAGTGGGCTGATTGTATTGTTGGAGGTTAGTAGGTAGGTGTCATATACCGGATCCAAGCACCTCCAATACCACCTGTGAACATCCCTACTGTTAAGGTCGTGCTCAAGGGAAAGGTAACTCAAAGGGCTTCGGCTTCAGCTTGTGTGCTGCGCCCCTTACCTGAGTATGTGCCCTTGGTTTCCAAGAGGCAGAGGGGAAGTCCGACGGAAGTCCAGGTAAGTCTGGTGGTCAGACGCAGGGGAGTTCAGCGGAACTCTGGAAGGCTAGGGACGAATAGAGTAAGACTACTACGGACAAGTCCGGAGTAGAAACGGAACAGAGTTAGACTACCCTAAGGTAGAGCTGGAGTTTATAGTCTAAAGGTTTAACCCTAAGACTCGGAGATGGACAAGAGATCAGACTCAAGTCCAGAGAAGCAGGAATGAGGAGAACTGAGATGAGAGTCGGAGGTACAGTCAAAGGAATCAATCCTAAGACTCGGAGATTGACAAGAGACAAAGCTTAAGTCCGGAGATACAGGAATGAGCAGGAATTAAGGTGAGAGTCAGAGGTACAGTGAAAGGAATCAATCCTAAGACTCAGAGATTGACGAGAGACAAAGCTCAAGTCTGGAGATGCAGGAATGAGCAGGAATTAAGGTGAGAGTCAGAGGTACAGTGGAAGGAATCAATCCTAAGACTCGGAGATTGACAAGAGACAAAACTCAAGTCCGGAGATGCAGGAATGAGTAGGAATTAAGGTGATATTCGAACTAAGGAGTACCGGAGTATTACAGGAGTTTATATACTCTAGGTATCATGTAAGTAAATCAGTCAGCAAAGTAAAAGCTATGTCTGAAGCATGTGGAAAGTCTATTAGTAAGTGTATAATGGATCAAAGCAGTGAAGTTGGAAATGAAGTACAAATGGACGGATCAGTAAGCAAAGCAGAGAGAACATAACCGGTGGCCAGAGAACAGTTATTCTAAAAGGAGATAGTTGCGAGTATGGAGATGAAGGCGGAGCGCTGGGCGGACAACAGGATGGAGAACTGGACTTTAGTAGGGGAGATCTGGAATTCCGGATCTGGAGGTACAGGATATGACACCTACCACTAGTCCGACCCACTGTTTCCCTATCCGCTCTATCCCTCCTTCTCCGACAATGCACAAAGTGCATCTCAGCAGGACTAGCCCTGCTACCTCCACCCGACTCTATTCTGCTCCTCTGACACTACCCCTATTTTCTCTGACACTATATCCTATACCTCCAGTTCCAGAAGTCCAGATTCTTCCCTATGAAAGTCCAGGTTTCCATCCTGTTGTCCGCCTGGCGCTCTGCTTTCATCTTCAGACTCACACCTATCTCCTTTTAGAATACTGCTCTCCAGCTACTGGTTGTACACCTTTCTGCTTTGCTTACTGATCTGTCCGTCTGCACTTCATTTCCGACTTCATTTCTTTGATCCGTTGTACACTTACTAATAGACTTTCTGTATGCTTCGGGCATAGCTTTTACTTTGCTGACTGATTACTTACATGATATCTACAGTATATAAACTCCTGTAATACTCTGGTACCTCCTCAGTTTGAATATCACCATAATTCCTGCTCATTCCTGCATCTCTGGACTTGAGCTTTGTCTCTTGTCAATCTCTGAGTCTTAGGATTGATTCCTTTGACTGTACCTCTGACTCTCATCTTAGTTCTGCTCATTCCTGCTTCTCCGGACTTGAGTCTGATCTCTTGTCCACCTCTGAGTCTTAGGGCTAATCCTTAAGACTACATCTCTGGCTCTACCTTAGGGTAGTCTACCTCTGTTCCATTTCTACTCCAGACTTGTCTGAAGTAGTCTTACTCTATTTGCTCCTAGCCTTCCGGAGTTCTGCCAAACTCCCTCTGTGTCTGACCTTCGGACTTACCCAGACTTCCATCGGACTTCCCCTCTGCCTCTTGGAAATTAAGGGCACATACTCAGGTAAGGGGTGCAGTGCACAAGCTGAAGCCAAGCCCTTTGAGTTACCTTTCCCTTGAGCACGACCTTAACAGTAGGTGAGTGAATTCACTTTGCGGTGTAGGTGTTAGAGACCGTGCTCGAATGAAGAAGCGGAAGGGTTGGGGCTTGGCTTCAGCTCTTGCGCTGCACCCTTAGCCAAGTACATGCCCTGAATTTGGAGCAGATCTGACAATGTCCAATGATAGGATGAGTGGACCACTTTGGTCCACTTTGGTGGGTCGGGAGGTAAGTGTTGCTAGTGGTAATCTGACTAGGAGTGGAGTGGAGAAGGTGGAGGAAGCTTATTGGAACAGAGGGGAGCAAGGGGAACAACAGGGGAAGTCAGAGAAGTAAGAGCGAACACTTTAGAGCGCGGCTCTTAAAGTCGGAGCAGAGGGTCAGAGGTGACAACAAGGTATACTTGTGTCTGGAGAGGGAGCAAAGTCCTATGGAGAATTCCCACTAGTAGAGACAGCGGGAAGACAAGTAATATTAAGACTGGGGTGTAGCTAAGTACAGGATATGTTTTATATACTTCTAAGTAGGAGGCAGTGACTGGTTAGTCCTTGGTAGGAGGCTATGTACCAAGTATACAATTTGTAAGTGAATACAGGTGAAAAACATAAGTCAGAGTGGATATCAATATGTACGCGTCGGATCAGTTAGTTGAGTGGTTATAGGAAGTACCGGTGATCCAGGAAGTAAGTACTAAGTGCAAATGGGGAAAGTATATATCTAAATGGGGCAAGAGGATTTACAGTAGAATGGATGATGCGGAAGGCAACTGACAAGGCGGTCAAGCGGAGCCATAGGAGCAGATGCGGAAGCTGACTGGGTCGTGTGGGTCTGGTGTCTAGGAAGGGTGGTGACAAGCTTGATAAACTTGTTGGACAGCACACTGGAGTCAATGGTTGATGTGTGTGCATAGCAAGGTGATTTCTTCCAGGTCTTTGACCACTTGATGTTCAGGTCTGATTTGTGCCATTGTTTTAGGGCTGAGATGCTGTCTGGGAGTTTGTTGAGTTGGAGGAAGGATGGTAGGCATTCTCATGAACTTGACTTTCTCTCTCCTTCTGCTGCTTCCTTTGCCACTTTATTTGCTAACTCATTGCCTGCTACTCCCTTGTGTCCTGGGATCCATCTTGTTGAAGTTGAGACCCCAAACATTTCTGCATTTGGCTAGCTGCTCTGTTAGGGTGCAGAAGTGTTCTACTAAGTAACTGCCTGATTTCATGTACTGACTCTCACTGGATTGTATAGCTGCCTGGTCATCTATGAAGATTGATGCCGGGTAGATCATGTTCCTTTCCATAGCAATGAGCTTTGCTGCAAGTGAGAGGTCAACTACTTCCACCTTGTAGACTGTATGCTTTTGATCTGAGCTGAGGTGGTACTTTAGGGTACATGGGGCTTGTCCTTCTCATATCAGAACTGCTGCTGCTCCTATTCCTCCATTATGTCCCAATCCATCTGTGAACACTTGTACTTTGTCCGTTAATTCTTTCTGCTCCTTGATAGTGTCCTTTTTCTCTCTAGCAATGTGAGTGCAGTGGGCATTGGGTTGATACTCGTCTGATCTGCTGATAGGATCAATCATTTAAATGTTCTTGGAGAAGATTTGGTAGGTGGCTGTGAGGTTGTGAAGAGATGAGTGATGATAGGTGGTATTTTGATATTTGGTGATGTGCTGCAGGTGTGCATGCAGTGGATGTTGTTGTGGGAGGGTGGCAAGATGGAGGGTGGTGTGGTGACAGATATTCTGAAGGAGTAGTGGAATCAGTAGGAGGTTAGCATGGTTGTCCAGGATATCTGTGGCTGTTGTTCTCATGGCTTCAGTTTAAAAGGTTAATAGAATTATGCAGGTCTAGATCAAACAGACTCTCTATGAGAAGTGAGTATAGGTGAATGTAAGTAGAAGCTAGGTATCTTACCTCAGATTGTGTGTGCAAAGGCAAACATCTGAGGTGACAGTCCGAGTCTGTGGCTATCTAAATAGATGAGATGATATTGTATGAACAAATTAAGTAACTGAGACTGTGACCAAGAATATATGGTGTTGGCCCATGTGTTACAGGGACTCTCAGACCCCTATCGTCTCCGCCAAACATCGCCATCACAACTGCATCACAACATGTGACAGATGACATCACCGGCACGTGACTAAACTGCAGAGCACAGCATGACAGCTGTTAGAGTAGGACAGCTCTGGAACCGACCTAGACCGGGATCAATAGAAGCCGCACGCTTCTCCCTTATCGCCCCTACCGATACACCGGTACTGACTATCATTTATCCTATCACTTATCATGACAGATAGCGTTATCTGACTTGGACACCTACCGCTGTGCTGGTACCATACCCTGCACCCTTACCGTTGAACCGGTACTCTTATCTCTGAGTCCTTATGACTCACATAGACACTTACCTAGTTGGGACGCTTTCTGGCTACCCAAGCCTACCCTGAACTCATAGGACGATACCTATATATACCACAGTAGTTAGACCATGTATTCTCTAACTTGATCTTCACTTGTGATATACGACTCTAGCTTCTTCATTGAATCTTCAGTCAGTCATTCTGGATGGACAGCCTCCATTCAGTCTTCCATCGTCTCGGTGCTCCATAAAGCGGACACGGGATTGACCCTATCAAGTGCACTGTTGGGAAAGCCGGGCTTTCCTATAACACCATGTGGTCAATAGATTCAGTAGGTACAATAAAAAGAGAATAACAAGAGTGGATAAAAGAAACATACAAATTGCCTGACATAATGAACAAGAACAAGGTCAAACAATGGTATGCCTCGACTGTGAGTGCGCTTGCTCATTTCCAACACTCCCCCTCAAGCTGTGTGGAGTCCCAGTTGAGATGTGAAATGCTTGACCTTTGGCAATGGTAACACTTTGGTGAGTGTGTTAGTGATCATGTTGATAGTAGGGCAAAAGATGAGTCTGAGCTTTTCTTCTTCGATAACCCAATGGATGAAATGGAATCTGATGTCAATGTGTTTTGTACAGGTGTGATACTGATGGTCTTTAGTTAGAGTGATTGCCAATTTGTTGTCATGTGACTGCATAGGAAATGTCAGGTCAAGTACCAAGAGAAGTGTACATCAATGATCCAATGGCTTTGCAATATGGGATGTGGCACATAGCTGCATAGTCTTGTTGCAGTTATGTGATACTTCTATCCCAAGTAACCAGTGGAGTTCCCCAAGATCAGTGATCTTGATGTGCACTTGGATCTGGTCTTTGAGTTTTGCAATGGCATCAATTGAAGATGCTGCAATGGTATAGTCATCAACATGAATGACAATAATGACTAACTCACTTCCAGAGCATGAGCAAGACTACTTGAACTCCAAATAGTGGACTTACCCATAGCAATGTGGTACACTTCAGAATGGTCTGTGAGTTGATAGTAGCAATCCAATGTTTTTTAGCAAGTCCAATGGCAGCACAAATTGAGGGCTGATAGTTAATGTTCTTAGAATACATTGTGAACTTTTCGTCCATTAAATCCATTGCTGGAATGATGGTAGGGAGATTGGGTGTTGACTGCAAGAAAAACATTGTTGCATCTTTGAGAATCTGGTTAGGGTTCCATTTTGGTTCATTAGTAAACAATGAGCTACATCTACATGCCATGCATCTTCAGAATGTCTCACAGCTGGTCTATGATTAACCACTCATGATCCGACAGCTTGAGATCTCTCAAACCTGAGTCTCTTTGCTGTGTGATCCCATTGACTGCTTTTTGGTGTTTCAAGACATATGCAAGCATGTCAAACATGGAATTCCAGCATGTTGCCACATCTCATGGGATGTTGGTAACTGGCCTTTGCTGTTCTTGAAAGATGTTGTGCCATGCAGGCAGGAGTTTTGTTGTGGAGTGAATGACCTTGAACACGAGCTTCTGAAGCTGTGTGATACGTTTGTTAAGGTATGTTTTCAATTTATTCTACTGTGCAGACCTTAACAAGTACCAGCTTAACTGGATGAATGTTCTGTTGCAGGCTCTTGTGTGTGTCATGTGTCAAGAATCATTGTTGATGATATAGCCATCACCACCAACCATATCTCCCACATCAAGCGCTTTAAGGCGCAGCTACTCAAATTCTTCAAGATATCGGACCTAGGGGAGCTTAACTGGTTGTTAGGACTCAAGGTAACGAGAGATTGCGAAGCATGTACCTTGACTCTCTCCCAAAAGGCATATGTGAACACCATAGTCGAACAGTTCTACCTAGGGGATGCAAAAAACACGTTAACCTAATGGAAGCTGGTGTCATCCTATCTATCAATCAGTCTCCTGGCACAGCAGCACAGCTAGAGGCGATGCACAATGTACCTTACCAATGAGCCATTGGATCCCTCATGTATGCAGCCACCAGCATACGACCTGACATCACATTCGCCATTGCCACCCTGTTGCAGTTCATGCACAACCCTGGTAGGACCCACTGGGAGGCCACCAAGTGAGTGTTGTGTTACCTGAAGGGAACTGCAGATTTTGAGCTCCCCCTTGGTTCCACGGACAGAGGTATTGAGGCATTTGTCGACACTGACTGGGCATCACAACCTCACAGACACTCGATGTCTGGATATATTGTCATGCTAAATGGCAGTCCCATAGCATGGAGTGCATGAAAGCAACCACTGATCACTTTATCTACAGCTGAGGCTGAGTATATCGCATTGATGAGTGTTGCACAAGAGGTACTTTACTTTCAGTTGCTCATTGGAGAACTCCATGAACCAATGCCACTCCCTACCCCCATCTTCTGCGACAATCAAGCAGCAATTGCACTTGTGTCAAATGGCAAATTCCAATTGTAAACCAAACACATCGACCTATGGTATCACTTCATCCATTCCCACATTAAGAATGGGACTTTTCAACTCTTCTACTGCCTGACCGATCATAATGTTGCCAATGCATTCACAAAGGCTCTACCTCAACCGCGCCTGCAAAAGCTATGAGGGCAAATGTCCCTGGCTTGCGCTTGAGAGGGAGTGTTGGAGTCCGAACAATCCAAGCGATCAGAGACAAAGAAGACCAACAGATCCGAAATGGTTGAGGAGGGAGAGTGACAGGTGGTCCAAGCCCAAGCCAAAAAGGACATTGACAAGCGATGTGTTGACGTCAGCTCATGTCCTGCAATAACTTACCTATTCATTTGATATATTTCATTTCTATCCAGTTTAGTATAAGAATGCCAGCAGTAGCATGAGCACATATCAGCTTCTTTCAAGAGACTGAGATGTGAGTTAATAGTCTCTACATATTGATTAGAACTGTCATATCCCGTACCTCCGGATCCAGAATTCCGGATCTACTTCATTGAAGTCCGTTCCTCCGTCTTACTATTCCGCCCGGCGCTCCGCCTTCATCTCCGCACTCACCCCTAACTCCTTTTAGATTAGCTATTGCTCTGGTTACCAGTTATGTTCTTTCCGCTATGCTTATTGATCCATCCATTCCTACTTCATTTCCGACTTCACTGCTTTGATCCACTACACTTAGTAATAGACTTTCCACATGCTTCATACATAGCCCTTACCTTTGCTGACTGATTTACTTACATGTTACCTACAGTATATAAACCCCTGTAATACTCCAGAACTCCTCAGTTCAAATATCATCTTAGTTCTGCTCATTCCTGCAATCTCTGGACTTGAGTCTCATCTCTTGTCCACCTCTGAGTCTTAGGGGTTAAACCTTAGGACTACTTCTCTGGCTCTACCCTAGGGTAGTCTAACCTCTGTTCAGTTTCTACTCCAGACTTCCATAGTAGCCTTACTCCATCCCAGTATAACCTTCCGGAGTTCCGCCGAACTCCACCGACACTAAGTCCTCCGGAATTCCCCGGACTTCTGTTGGACTTCCCCTCTGTCCCCCGGAAATTAAAGGGCACGTACTCGGGTAAGGGGCGCAGCGCACGAGCTGAAGCCAAAGCCCTTTGAGTAACCTCTCCCTTGAGCATGACCTTAACAAGAACACAACTAACGAGTCCCTAGTATACTTGTTTATTAGGTACATAGCTTGTTAGACGAGCTTCTTTCAAGAGACTGAGATTATACTTGTTTATTAGATCATCCCTGAAGGCCCACAACTCATTACTCACCACAGATACATCGGCAAAAAATCCAGCTGTCTGCGAAAGATAAGTAGATGTCGCCATAGTCTTTAGTAGATAATTGAAACATTGAGAGGCACACCCCCACAGCCTTCTATGGCACATGCTGTCACGATGCTGACAGTACAATGTGCACATGGCGAGTCAGAGCCAGTAGTTGCAACCTCAAATGATATGGATGAGTTCCTGTCATTCTCGCTCCACAGACCGCCATCACCAGCACGAATCAGCATATTCAGTGCCCTGTTGTATGCATTAATAGCAGATCAGTGTCCCCATCTATGTTATCCTTGTCATGTGCAATGCTGCCTCCTTCAATATTTTTGTGCTATTAATCTTGATAATTTATTTACTACTAACTTGCTACTGTGGTAATAATGATTTTTTCTCGTATCTTTTGCAAAGTCTAGACCCCATCAAAATTGAGTGCTCCGGCCAGAGAACTATATGATGAGGCTCGGGCATGGCATTCTGAGTTGTCCACGATTGTGAGCGGCAGGGGAAGTGTTGTGGGTTGGCAGTCTATGATGTGGGCACCTGCTACTAATGCATATGACAGGGCACTGAATGCATCAGCAAAACCCAAGATTCCTTATTTGACTTTGAGCAGCTTATTTAAGCTTTAGTTTTCAGGCAACTTCGCAAATGCGCGCCAAGGCACAACAAGTCAGTCAAAGAGTTACTTAGCTTAAGCTCTTTCAAGTTGTCCAAGGGGAAAAAGATGATAAGGCTCAAAAATGCGATTAATTAGATTAAAGTGACAAAGATAAGTGCAAATGTCTATGATGCGAGCTTGAAAGCATGATGATCAGCATATTTATTGACATAGAATGTACAAAAACTGTCATATGAGTTATGTAGATTGATACCGTGGTGAAGAAATCGTCTGCCATAGACAGGAATAAGGTGAGCCGCACAATAGATCAAATCAACATGTATGATGTTGTAGATAGGTGCATTGTTAGTGCTGCAGGCCGGACGGACCATCCACATACCAGTATCTTCATCAGGCGAGTCTCCAATGATATTGAACCAGTGCACAACAGTGCACGGTGTGGGTACAACAAGTGCAGTGGAGAGAAATTGATCTACTACAAAGTTGGGTCTTTGCTGCCTACTGCCTCACTTGAGAACAAGCACATTCAACCCTAAAGGGGATTGCTACTGGGGAGTGCTAATCTCTGTCTAAGCGACCCTATTCAACCCTACCGCAGGTAGGATGAGGATCTGCAAAAATGCGGAACAAGCGGAACTAGCGGAACTCAAGCAGAACAAGTGGGACTCAAGCGGAACCCAAGCGGAATGGAACAGAATGAAGTGGAACTCAACTGGATACCATGTGGAATGTAAGGAGTTGTCGGAACTTGCAGGTCAAGTCGAAGGAAGTATATCACAAGGTTAGATTGATAGTGGGCATAAGTCAAAGTGGTCCTCTAGTAAGGTGAAGGAAAAGTGGGAAGGTAAAAGATGGGATTTGATAAAAAACACCCAAGCCCTAAGTACCACTACATCAAAGGGAAGATTATTTTCAAGGAACACTGAGGTACAGGTAGTAAGTCTCTCAGGAAGCGGAAGTGAAGGCAGGTAGTGCACATGGGCACAATACTCCGGAATAGGGGTCCGTGCCATAAGGGCATGTGTCAGTGTGATCCAGGTAACATTAGGAACAATGGGAAGAGAGATACAGCATACCAATGGACCTGGAAGGATGGGGACAGGACATGCGAAGGTTGTCTGATGATGCGCAGGAATATTGGATAGTGCAGGCGGGTTCTGAAGGATGTGCAGGAATGTGGAACGCATCGGATGATGTGCGGGAAATGCGGAATGTGCGGAATATGCGGAACTGATGTGAGATGATGTGGAAAGGACGGGGTTTTACACCTACAGTGGGGGAATTCCCCACAATGGGTAAGTTATTCCTCCATAATTGAATGAGAAGAACGCGCAAATCCTTGCAACTTTGAGTCCTTGAATGCCCACATCTTCTGACCCAATATTGACGAAAACACAGTCATAATAAGGGGCCTCGTTCCACCACATGGGACAAGTATGAATGTGCTCGATACACATTCCACCGATCCCACTTAGGTCGCTTGGGGCATAGAACCGAGAGCATGCAGAGTTGAATACCAATATTTTGCCCTCATATTGAGGGCATCCTGCAATAGGAATTTCTGATGCATCTCGTGGATCATCCAGACATGTCTGTTGAAAGAGAAAGTGGTGGACCATCTCAGGTAGATGGGGGTTATTCAGCTCTTCAGCGAGAGCCAAAACGGTGTGTGCACACTTCATCTCTGCATGCGAAATCAAATCAGACATTGACACACAAAAATGAGGGAATATACTTGCATGTGGTTCGTGCTAATTGCATATGTGCTTGCAGAATTGTTGGGCCATGATCCACACCGTCAATATCATCTTCAGGAACAGATGTGTTGAGGTTTTCGTCTTGAGCATTATCCATTGCATCATTAGCAGGTGCATGGTGACTTGGTCCATCTTGTTGTACTTATGGGATTAAAAATTAGCTTTCAAGCAGCTGAAAATAGGTTTAGAACTTACAAAGGGCTTCAAGGGCTGCTGAAAGGCAAGTTCCATTTAACATCCCATGGCTGGTGAAGTCAACTCATGCGGCAGCAAGTTTATCAAGCCGTTGATTTGTGACAAGCATTTGACTGAGCGCTTGATATTTGCTTGATTGCCTCCACGGACCTTTAACAGCCTTAATGTGTTTGCTCTCTGTAATAGACAAGCAGAGTCCATTTGGAGCGCCAAAGAGTCAGATGAGCTGCAGGTAATGAGAGACAGAGTGTTGTCACAGTAGAGAGAATGTAGATATAGTATCACTTTCCAGGAAAATCTTGTGATAATGATGGAAATGGGAAACAGCATCTTGCAGTTTCTCCAGTGTGTGCTCGGTTATAGCATTCTTCCATACAATGGAACAGAATTCGAGAAATGCATGGAATGTGCATATGATATCCACTGGGACGTGTCCCTCAATGGCTGCAATATAAACCTGATAGATTTTAGCTTTGTTAAGGTGAAAAGTAAAGGGACACGTACCTTCACAAGCACTTTTGAATCATCTCTGGTCCATTGCTTGAAGCCATGCCCTTACAGGAAATGTCTCAGGCCTGCAAAAGGGGCAACAATAGCAATTCTATTGAAGGTAGAGCCGGAATTAGACATTAGAAATGAGATACAAAATGAACATACCTATGATCAATGACATCCAAGATGTGTTGCGTGTCACGTGCTCCATGCATTTGTATGAGATACTTATGGACCCAGTCCATGAGATGGTCCTTGAATGTGCCTTTAATGAGCTGATGTAAGATGTTGGGTGCAATCAGCTGGCAAATATCAGCACAAGGAAAATTGTTAGTGAATGGCTGTGGATATAAATTGTAGTGAGAACAAGAAAGAAGATAAAAATGAGAAGACATATGACAAGATCCGCTACAACTCCAAACTCATCCCACAGTTCCAAATATGTCCCCACATCAACAAGTTCTTCTGTATACAGTTATCAATCGGTCCTTGAGACACTATCACTCCATGATACAAAATGCATCTCGCACATCCACAATTCACTTTATGGCCTCAATAATACCTCCATAAGCTTCATTGACCTTGCCTCTTGCATGGCATCAAATTTTGCCTAAACTTCATTTGCAAATTCTTACTCAAGATGTGTGTTTGTACTGTCTGAAGTCTTAGTTTTAGGTCTTTCAAAATTTAAATTCTATTGTGTTCAATATTCAACAGTGTGATGGCACACAAAACTATAATAACTGTATTGGCAAGTATTTAAGCTGTTCAACATTGAGAATTAAGTGTGTGGTGAAGAAAAGTGTGTTGGCAAGTGTGGCTGCTGTTTGGCCAAAGTTGAGTTGGGTTTTGCAGCACAATCTCACTCGAGCCCTAACTCATTTGACATAATTATGCTTGCCCTGGAACATCGAAGGCCTGCTGTATACACATTCACAAGTATTATTGACATATATCCACAGCAGGTTCCCAGTGCTGTAGATCTTAGGTGGTGTAAGCTACTTCAAATTCCGCCACTGTTCAGAGTGCCAAGACACAGTTCAAGACACAGTTCATGTGTGTCTTCTGCTCGACAGTAACTACACAGTCTGCAAAACCTCTTGCCACTCTACTACAATGCCTGGTCGAGTGAAATTGGCCACAAAAAAACAGCAAGATGCTCGCGAGGCTCATGATGATCTCATGTCCAAAGCAGTCTCTGCATACTGTGCTGAGTTGGCAAAAATGCCAGGTATAAAACATCGTGGATTACGGACTATTGCCAAAGACTTTGAATGAATGAATTTCGAGGCAACAGGCAACTACATCAAGCTGTCTCATACCACACTTGCACGCCTCACAGCTGGCAAGAGGTCACTAGCAGAGATGAATGCTGCAAAGTCATGGCTCTCTGAAGAAGAGACCAAGCAAGTACTTGCATACATAGAAGAGATAGATAATTGAGGATTTCCACTTAGTCACCGATGACT
The DNA here is from genome assembly GCF_016628075.1 of Suillus paluster. Lineage (NCBI taxonomy): Eukaryota > Fungi > Basidiomycota > Agaricomycetes > Boletales > Suillaceae > Suillus > Suillus paluster. The sequence goes on from NW_024537571.1 coordinate 675,976, forward strand.
TCAAGAACACATTGACGAAATATGCTGTGCTCGCCTCGGTAATGACTTTCTGGGGTTGGAAAGTGTTGGACACACCGCTTCACTGAAAAGCACTCCAAACACTTGAAAACATCATGGTCAGCTCCGCTCAACTCAAAATGTGGTCACGCAGTCAATGAGAACACAAACAAGGCATGGTTTGATCTCTTGGAGGGTGTTCTGGACCAATATGACATTGCCAAGGATTGCATACATGCAGTTGACGAGATTGGGATCTCACCACAATCAGGCGAGGGTGAACAAGTCATCGGGAGCCATAAACCTGGGCCACAGTATCAGCAAAGAACTGGAAGCAAGGAAAACGTGACTGTTATCGTCACAATATGTGCCGACAGAACATCAAGTTCTCCCGCAGTCATCTTCAAAGGCAATGCATACCAAGTCAAATGGAAGCAAGATAACCTGCACATGCATCATGAGTAGTCCTTGTCAGCGTGAATGAATAAGCCTTACCTGATGATGATGATAGCCTTGGATATTTGAAGAAAGGCTGGACTGATGGTGAGATTGGTGTAGCATGGATCCAAGACTTCAATAGATGCACCAAGGACAAGGTAGATGGTCACGATTGTCTCCTCATCGTCAATGGACACAATTCACACTATACCAGAGGATTCCTCCAATATGCACATGCCCATCACATCCACGTGATATGCTATCCTGCACATGCAACACATGTCTATCAGGGTTTAGATGTGGTTGTTTTCGCAGTCTTGAAGAGTCACTGGAGTGAGGAAAGAGATACGTGGGAGTGAACAAAAGGAGAAGGTGTTACAAAAAGTAACTTCTTGTCAATTTATGGATGGGCTCACCTTCGTGCACTCACACCAGACCTTATTCACACTGCATTTCAGAAGACTGGTATCTCGCCATTCGACTGAGATGTCATCACTAATGAGATGATGGCCCCTAGTAAGGAAACATCATGCGAGGGTCAGCTTCCTATCATGCCATTGACACCCGTGAGAATTGTTGCAGACCTTCTTGGGAAGCTGTCAACAAAACATGACAACCATGGAGATGATGGCGACAACACTGAAGTGTTAAGGTCGTGCTCAAGGAAGAGGTCACTTAAAGGGCTTCAGCTTCAGCTCGTGCGCTGCGCCCCTTACCTGAGTATGTGCCCTTAATTTCTGGGGGACAGAGGGGAAGTCTGACAGAAGTCTGGGGAATTCCAGAGGACAGAAGTCAGTGGAGTTCGGCGGAACTCTGGAAGACTTATGTGGGGACGGAGTAAGGCTACTACAGAAGTCCGGAGTAGAAACTGAACAGAGGTTAGACTACCCTAAGGTAGAGCCGGAGAAGTAGTCCTAAGGTTTAACCCCTAAGACTCGGAGGTGGACAAGAGGTGAGACTCAAGTCCGGAGATTGCAGGAATGAGCAGAACTAAGATGATATTTGAACTGAGGAGTTCCAGAGTATTACAGGGGTTTATATACTGTAGGTAACATGTAAGTAAATCAGTCAGCAAAGGTAAGGGCTATGTACGAAGCATGTGGAAAGTCTATTAGTAAGTATAATGGATCAAAGCAGTGAAGTTGGAAATGAAGTAAGAATGGACAGATCAGTAAGCATAGCGGAATAGGACATAACCAGTAACTGGAGCAATAGCTAATCTAAAAGGAGTTAGGGGTGAGTGCGGAGATGAAGGTGAAGTGCTGGGCAGAATAGTAAGACGGAGGACCGGACTTTAATGAAGTAGATCTGGAATTCCGGATCTGGAGGTATGGGATATGACATGAAGCTGCAGCAACATGTATTTGACAACCTGTGACAACCATGCAATCCAAGATCGAGTCCTTGATTGGAAAACTACAAGAGACCTCATTGTCAGGGCTCGTCTCATCGGTCCCCTTGACTTTGGAGACACAACTGGAACACAATACTACCCACCTTATCTCCCCCATAAAAAAAAAACACCCTTTCACCATCAAACTAAAGACCTTGAATGAGATTTTACTGCTTGCATTGCTCCACGACACAGAAGCCACCAACATTACACTAAAGTGCCGTGTCCTCGAGCTTCAGGCCATGAATATCCTGAATGAGAGGTATTGCAAGGTCCTTCGTGGACAGCTTGCAAATCAGGAAGCAAAAAAGTGAAAAGGGAAGGAGAAAGGAAAGTTGATGGGCGACAGTTTGCTGTGTTTCCTTTCTGGTGATGAGTTCTATGAGAAAGTTGTTGAATTTGAACAGGAGCAGAAAAAGTGTGTCTCCGAGAAGAAGACAAGGAAAGAAGAACGTGAGAAGAGGGCCAAAGGACTGGCAGTGTGGAAACATCTTGAAGATGAGCGCAAGACAGAGAACAAGGACCAAAGAGCACAGTACCACACTGCATTGGAGAACTGGAACAAGGATAAGTTGAGGGCAAAGGCAGAGGGGTGGAAATTCAGCGAGGCAAAACCGGTCTTGGGAAAGTTGCATGGCCCTATTCCAAGGCCAGCACTGAATGTGGCATGCAAGGAGGATGCAGTATCTAGTGGTGGGGAAAGCTTTGATCTTGATGGCATTTCAGATGCCAGTGATGAAGACTAGTTAATGGACACTTACCCTCATAAACCCAACATGTTGAGGCAGCCGGCAGGTCCACGGCAGCAGTCAAGAATCTTTGTACATGCACTGTATCAGTATTAGTGTCAATTGAAGAATATTGAGACACATTACCATTTGAAACTTGTCAGTTAGCATGATAATGTTGTGGGGAATGAGCTTGGTGTAGACTGGACCATTAACACTATCAATGGACTCAATATCGATGCAAGGAGACCACTGGTGAGACGGAGTGAGCAACTGATAACAATTTTGCTAATGTTCAATAAGCAAAGATTAGCTAATGAGTCACGTGTATCATGGAGTGATAATGGGCAAAAAAGAGGTCCCCTCACCGTTTTGAATGACATACACAAATGGTTGTATATTTTTCTCTGAAACTTCAGATATGTAATTTTGACATATACTACTTGGTAGGAAAAATATAACAGGGCTTTTATAAAGTGTTGTAAAAGTACAGTACTTCATTTTTCAATTTCACATCTCAAGTACCAATTGATAACTGTACTCTTGACATTGAGGAAGTGCGCCGGCTGCATCAAGATCATGATTTGGTGCCATACATCTTGAATATACCATAAGTCAAAGATATAGAAGCAAAAAAGAGCCAATCACCATGGACACCAGCATCACACAATACACGCCAGCAGAACTTGTTCTTCACAGTCAGCAATGTAAGGTCCAAGGCCATAGATGACGTGCCAGAAATGCCCATTGCCGAATTTTGCAACCTCAGGTTTCATCATTCTGGGCCTAAGTCTTTCAAGAATCTTAGAAAGTGAAGAATGAAACAACTGGCGGTGGAATTTTTGGAAGTGTTGGTCACTTGCATGCTCTTTCGTAGCTACTAGGTCATCAGTATGTTGCATAATACAAGAAGCTATTTGACTCACTCTTTGGCATGGTGTTAAGGTCGTGCTCAAGGGAGAGATTACTCAAAGGGCTTTGGCTTCAGCTCGTGCGCTGCGCCCCTTACCCGAGTACATGCCCTTTAATTTCTGGGGGACAGAGGGGAAGTCCAACAGAAGTCTGGGGAATTCTGGAGGACTTAGTGTCGGTGGAGTTCGGCGGAACTCCGGAAGGTTTATATGGGGGATAAAGTGAGGCTACTACAGGAGTCCGGAGTAGAAACTGAACAGAGGTTAGACTACCCTAAGGTAGAGCCGGAGAAGTAGTCCTAAGGTTTAACCCCTAAGACTCAGAGGTGGACAAGAGATGAGACTCAAGTCCAGAGATTGCAGGAATGAGCAGAACTAAGATGATATTTGAACTGAGGAGTTCCAGAGTATTACAGGGGTTTATATACTGTAGGTAACATGTAAGTAAATCAGTCAGCAAAGGTAATGGCTATGTACGAAGCATGTGGAAAGTCTATTACTAAGTGTAGTGGATCAAAGCAGTGAAGTCAGAAATGAAGTAGGAATGGACGGATCAATAAGCATAGCAGAAAGAACATAACCGGTAACCAGAGCAATAGCTAATCTAAAAGGAGTTAGGGGTGAGTGCGGAGATGAAGGCGGAGCACCAGGCGGAATAGTAAGACGGAGGACCGGACTTTAATGAAGTAGATCTGGAATTCCGGATCCGGAGGTACGGGATATGACACATGACAAGAAAGCCAATGACTGCAACTGCATTCTGGTGCACACACTGGATGTTGTTGTGGATGTTCCCAATGGACAGATAGAGCGGGTAATATTTGTTGTTCCCGGTTCCTACAGAGACTGTCATTTTGTCACTTCTGAGGATGACAGGAACAAAGGTGGTGCCCATTGTATCTGGATCCTCAGAAATGGTGTCCTAGTATAATACATTAGATACCTAGAGTATTCATAGCAATGGACATGTACGTACTGCTTGATCCCATGCCCAGTCAGCAGACATGAAGTCTCCATAGCAGCGCTCCTCTCCTAAGGTCAAGTACTCTTGATAAGGTCAAAAGTCCATCTCATGTGTGAAATTGGGGTTTGCTAGCATGTTGTGGACCACTTGATGTGGATCTCAGTACCATACATCAAAGGCACCATCCATCCAGGGCGGATAAGTACCCTCAGGCTTCTCACCTGTATACAAGCACAAGAAACTCTCCCACTTGACCTCTCCCAATGGTATTGCATCAATCGTTGCATAGAGATCTCGATGGTCTGCGAAGGGTGGTGCATCACCATGTTTGAGCAAGGTAGACGCCCATAAGGCAAGGTGCACATCAATTTTCCAGGCAGGTGTTGGGTTCTGAGTGTAGAACAAATTGGCAGTTTCAAATTCAGTGTGGTTATGGAATGTGTCATATACCGGATCTGAGCACCTCCAATACCACCTGTGAACATCCCCACCCCTGTTCCGACCTCCTGTTTCCCCGTCCACTCCATCCCTCCTTTTCCAACAATGCACAAAGTGCATCTCAGCAGGACTAGACCTGCTACCTCCGCCCAACTCTGTTCCACTCCTCTGACACTACCCCTATTCCCTCTGACACTATACCCTTTCCATCCAACCCTATCTGGAGTTCCGCTCCTCCGCCCTATCAGTCCGCCTGATCCTATTCCTACTCCCTCCGCTTTTCTGACCTGCTCAGTTCCTTCAGTTCCGCTTATGTTGCCCCACCTGATGATTAGTCCACCTGACTGCCTCACCAGTCCACACCTAGACTAGGAACCACTCAACTGGTCCTATCCCCATTTAGTATCATAGTTCCGCCTTTTGGATCACCAGTAATCCCTATACCCAAGTGATTATTGATCCATTGTGGGGAATTCCCCCACTGTAGGTGTAAAACCCCGTCCTTTCTGCATTGCCTCACATCAGTTCCGCATATTCCGCACATTCCGCATTTCACGCGCATCATCCAATGGGTTCCACATTCCCGCGCATCCTTCGGAACCCGCCCGCACTAACCGATATTCCCACACATCATCGGACAACCTTCGCATGTCCTGTCCCCATCCTTCCAGGTCCATTGGTACGCTGTATCTCTCTTCCCATTGTTCCTAACATTATCCAGATCAAATTGACACATGCCCTTATGGCACGGACCCCTATTCCGGAGTATTGCGCCCATGTGCACTGCCTGCCTTCACTTCCGCTTCCTGAGAGACTTACTACCTGTACCTCAGTGTTCCTTGAAAATAATCTTCCCTTTAAGTAGTGGTACTCAGGGCTTGGGTGTATTTTATCAAATCCCATCTTTTACCTTCCCACTTTTCCTTCACCTTACTAGAGGACCACTTTGACTTATGCCCACTATCAATCTAACCTCGTGATATACTTCCTTCAACTTCGCCTGCGAGTTCCAACGAATCTGTACGTTCCGCATTGTATCCGTTTGAGTTCCATTTCATTCCCTTCCATTCCGCTTGAGTTCCGCTCGGGTTCCGCTTGTTCCGCTTGTTCTGCACTTGTTCCGCTTGTTCTGCATTTTTGCGGATCCTCATCCTACTTGCGGTAGGGTTGATTAAGGTCGTTTAGACAGAGACTAGTACTCCCCAGTAGCAATCCCCTTAAGGGTCAAACGTGCTTGTTCTCAAGTGAGGCAGCAGGCAGCAAAGACCCAACTGTGTAGTAGACCAATTTCTCTCTGCTGCACTTGTTGTACCCACACCATTGTGTACATACTGTTCTCCAAGCCATATTCTTGTATGTCTCAGTCATCCTCTTGTAATCCTGTACACTCGGCACATAGCTTTCTGCTATGCTATGCTCATTACTTAGAGTATATAAACCTATGTAAATTTGTCTGTAGATACTCAGTCTGAATATTACCTTTTCTAAGCCCTGCTCTTCTGTCCTTTGACTTAGGCTTAACCTGAGTCAAACACCTGTTTGCTGACCTAGGGGATTGACTCCCTAGGCCGGCCACTTCCCTGCTCCTCTGTTCCTCTGTTCCTCTGTTCCTCTGTTCCTCTGTTCCTCTGTTCCTCTGTTCCTCTGTTCCTCTGTTCCTCTGTTCCTCTGACTCCCCGCACATCGGCTGCCTTTCCCACATGTCAGAACTAATCCCAGCACCCTGCTACATCTGTCCCCTTCGTTCCGCTCCACTTCTACTGTTGGTTCTGACTGCGGTAGCCTTTGACCTCTCTCCTGTTGGGTGGAACAACCCCGCCTGACTTTCCTGTGCTCACCTAGTAGTCCATCAGTCCTCCTTCAGAGGACCCCCGTTCCAACGTCCTGTCAGAACTCATAGAACTTGTGTCGGACTACATTCCGAAATTAGGGGCATGTACTTGGGTAAGGGGCGCAGCACACGAGCTGAAGCCAAGCCCCTCAGATCTGTCTTACCCCTGAGCACGGTCTTAACAGAATGGCATCCAGTCATTTGGAGATTGAGGTTTATGAGATGGCGGCAGCACATTATCATCGAGAAAACGACCATGGGCGTCACATGGACGTCCTGTAAGCCATGTTAGTAGCTAACTTAATGAGAGATATGAAAACAAACCATTGAGTTGGGTGTGATAGTTGCGAAAAAAATGGTTTCTGTGCCCAAAGAACTCAGTATCAACATCAGGCAGGGGGAAGACCTCAGCCCGTCAGCATGGTGATCATGACCATGCCCAAAGTCATGTTCCTTGTCATCAGGTGGGAGGGGGAAATCTTGACCGTTGTACCAATTTTCAAGTTCTTGCAACAGGACATCTGGGACATTGATGTTGATGTCCTGCTCTGGTGGTGGGGAAGATATCACAGGATGGGCTGACAAGATATGTTTTGTGCACCCTGAACCTGTCTTGAAAAACTGCTTGCACCCTGCATGTCCACATGGGAGTTGCAAGGCGTTAAAATCCCTGCGCTGAATCTGAGTGCGAGGGATAGTATCAGGCATAGTTTCAGCATCAGGAGGATTGTTATCTGGGTGTTGGGGCAGATAGTGTATTTTTGGTGTCAGGAGGAAGCGTCAGTAGGATTGCTGTTTGGGTGTTGGGAGGAAGTGTCAGCAGGATTGCTGTTTGAGCATCACAGATAGTGTATTTTGGGCATCAGGAGGAAGCATCAGCAGGATTGCTGTTTGGGCATCGGGAGGAGAATTATCACAGGTAGTGACATGGCCAGGAGTGAAGCTGAGATGTTCGAAGACTACTAAGGTTCAAAAAGCGCTTAGTGCTAAGGGTTAATGCATTCTGGACAAAACAGGGTGCCACTTACAAATTTCCATTCCGTGTAGTTGTTTTCCTTTCTACCACCCACACACTAGTACAACTCAGCCTGTGCATCCTGGTCCTGCCCTTCTTTTCATTGAGTCACCGCTTGTCATGGCTTCTCATTGCACACATGCTAAAAATGCTACAACCCATCCTAGTCAGATCGTTCTTGACGCACAACCAAAATGACGCACCAAAGCTGAAAAACAAGCAGATGATGACCGCTTGACAGCAGCCAGGGCACAAAAGGAAGTGGATGCCCTGGCAGGGCTCACCAGACTGGCAGAAATGCAAGTCCGGATGGAAGCTACACAGACTCAAGCTACTGAAAAGCCCAAGGCAGTCAAACTGCGACCATCACCAAAGGGCCACCAGCCACATACCAGCCACTCAGAGGAACCTTTTTCCTTAGCAGGTTGCCAGTATACCATTGGCAATATGGATGGTCCTGGTGAGACATTAAGCTTGAAGGATCAGATTTTCGATGAAGATGAGTCATTGGGTCATAGCAATATTGGAATTCCAGGTGGTACAAAGCAGAAGTCAAGGAAACAGACACTTAAGGTGGCTATCTCAACTGTTAGAGAGAATATTGATGCAGATGTCAACAATGCACATGCAAACAATGAGAAAGGCAACTCGTTATCATGCATGTTTCTCTCAAATTGTTATGATGATGTTTATGCTCACTGAATCTACTCTATATTTTCTCAATTTCACCTAGGCATCTAGAACAAAATCTAGTCTAGGTGGCCACATTCAAAGCTGGAGGACTGTTAAGGTCATGCTCAAGGGAGAGGTTACTCAAAGGGCTTCGGCTTCAGCTTGTGTGCTGCGCCCCTTACCCGAGTATGTGCCCTTAATTTCCGGGGGACAGAGGGGAAGTCTGACGGAAGTCCGGGGAATTCCAGAGGACAGAAGTCGGGGGAGTTTGGCAGAACTCTGGAAGACTATGTGGGGACAGAGTAAGGCTACTACAGAAGTCCGGAGTAGAAACTGAACAGAGGTTAGACTACCCTAAGGTAGAGCCGGAGAAGTAGTCCTAAGGTTTAACCCCTAAGACTCGGAGGTGGACAAGAGGTGAGACTCAAGTCCGGAGATTGCAGGAATGAGCAGAACTAAGATGATATTTGAACTGAGGAGTTCCAGAGTATTACAGGGGTTTATATACTGTAGGTAACATGTAAGTAAATCAGTCAGCAAAGGTAAGGGCTATGTACGAAGCATGTGGAAAGTCTATTACTAAGTGTAGTGGATCAAAGCAGTGAAGTCAGAAATGAAGTAGGAATGGACGGATCAATAAGCATAGCAGAAAGAACATAACCGGTAACCAGAGCAATAGCTAATCTAAAAGGAGTTAGGGGTGAGTGCGGAGATGAAGGCGGAGCACCAGGCGGAATAGTAAGACGGAGGACCGGACTTTAATGAAGTAGATCTGGAATTCCGGATCTGGAGGTATGGGATATGACAAGGACACACATTAAGCCTGAGACATTAAGTTCCCAGCAAGGATCACTTGCGAGTGCCACTCAACTGCCACCCACAATTTTTTCTGAAGTATTGAAGAGGACCTCCGGCAGTTCATGTGCACCTCCCCCTCCTAGCAGCAAAGCAGATGATACTGAAGATCTTGTTGGAGCTTTTGGAGATGAGGACTTGGATAAAACACTTGAACGGGAGGTAGTGGCACTTATGTTGAAGAGTCAGGGTAAACAACCAGTGATGGTGAGTGAATTTTTTCAATTGTGATTTGCAGGTTTGCACCTCTTAGGCTGATTTGAATCTAGTCTACCATTAGTATTTTATCTACTAGCACCGATCCTGACTTTGAACCACCACCAAGCACTCAACCCTGCTTGAAGAATCGCACCTTGATGCCACCACCCAGCACTCCACCTGGCCTGAAGAATCAGGATTTGATGCCACCACCTTCGATGCAACCCCAAGCCATATCCAACACAAAGAGGAAGAAGCTCGCTGAGGTCATCAAGTTCTCTGAGAGTGAGATCTCTGAGTTTCCAAACACAGATGATGACCTTATGGAGGTTGATGGCCCAAATGATGAATCAGATGCTGATATCAAGCCTGAGCCAGTGGGTCAGAATACTCAAGTTAGATGCACTACAGCTTCTGTATCTCCCTCCGTTATTTTCTTTGTTTTTTCACTACTGACTTCAGTCACTACCACCACTCACAAGACTCCTCTTCCTCCCTCAAAGAAGGTGAAGCTCAAGAAAAATGCCAAACTCGAGGGCAACATTAAATCTGAGGGAACATTGACTGCATTGCCTGGCACCTGGGTAGAATCAGTATCAAAGGTGCGTTTGTCATATTTGAACACAGACCTCCTGCCAGGCTGTCATGAGGATGGAAAATGGGCTCAAGTCTTTTTACTGACAGTCTTTCTGTGGCTCAGCGCACAAGAGGAACTCTGGGTTATCGCTGATGCTAAGTTGCTCATGGCATGCAAAGAAATTTTCAAGGTTGTCTATCTAGATATTCGCTACAATGTCACTACATCTGGGTCCGTTTTTGGTGTTGTCTGTGTTACTATTTTATTTGGGGGATGCTACTGATATGTTACAGGTCACACAATGTGTTGGCGAATGGCGTAGCAACTTCAGGTCTACAGCACTTGTCATCGCAATTGATTTTTGTGCCTCCAATCAAGACTCAATGCCAGCAGAACTTGCAGAACTCCTTCTTGTGCACTATGTGTTCTTATACCCTAACCCTGACAACATCGACAAGTCAGCAACCTTCCACTCTGTGTTTGTCCAGGAACTTCTCATGACCACGCATCTTTCTTGAATTCTAGGACATGCTGATGTCACTGTTCTCAACACTGATGGTTTAATTAAACACGGTTTTGTTGGGGCATTGGGGTTGTGTGCTGTTTCAGTAAGTCAATCATAAGTGGATTGTCACCTACTAATTTTTGTATCTGTAGCTTGAATGTGCTTTCTCTCTTCTTGCTGATAATACTGTCACTATCGACCATGAGGATAACTCAGGGCTGCCAATCACTGCATGGAGAGCTTGTCTCAAGACGTTGAAGACCTTCAACAAAGCTATGGGCAAGGAGACGGTCTCAGAGCATGCATTTCCAATTGCTAAGTGGAAATCCAAGACTGATGCATTTATACATGGGGCGGCTAAGAAGGGGGAGGCATCAACAGAGCTCACTGTCTCAATGGCATGGAAGCTTCTGAAGAAGCCCACATCAGCAAAACCAAAATGGGGTATGTGGCACTGCACAGGGCTCACAGGGAAGTCCCCCCATGTGCAGCCGAGCCACAGCATGTGCTTCAGATGTGTCATGCTGTGCAGTTCGGCACAGCTACTGCCGGATCGTACAACCCTGCACAACACTGTAGCGCTGTGTGACGCTGTAGCGCTGTATGACACTGTGTAGTACAAACCTGCGATGTAGTGTTATACAGCAGCATATGGTGTTTCATAGCAGTACTTTTAATATAGCAATTATTCTGAATTTTGCATGTGGATTAATACCAAAGTCAATGATGATTCTATTCAAATGATGCTGCAAAACAGTGATAGTAGTAGTAGTAGTAAGTATATAAAACTAATCCAAATCAATGTCCCACTCAGAACAGCCGTTGTCACCTTCGTTAGTACTAAGGCCAGTGCCATGTGCATTTCTAACTCGATGGTCAATATACTGCTACTTTTGTCGAAAATCATGTGGAAAGACTTACATGCCTTCCAATGCCCAAGCTTTGAGCATTTGACGTAGTTTCAGTCCGTGATACTCATGTCTGTTCGTGCGGTTGAACAACATCGAAATGCGGTCATAGGAAGTCTCTGAATCCTCAATGGGTGTCTGCTTGGCACCATTTACCTGGCCATATTTGCTGTAGATATAAATCACATTACAAATCTTAGTAGAAATCAGTAAACGCGCTGTGAGCATGCTACAGGAATACTCACGATAGTCCCAACGAGGAAGAGCGCTGGGGGCGGAATGGTCTTCTGAAATTTGGTGAATTGCTTCAGTGATTTGAAATCATTGTCATAAAATGACCTATGGCAAACGATGCAGATCACAACATTCGCAAAGTTAGATGCATGGCCCTACTAAATATTTAGAATTGATTATCGAAGACAACGAAGAACATACCTCAGCATCAGGATGGCCACGCAAATACATTGCTTTCTGTAGCAAAGCGGCTGCCTTGAGTTTGACACTATTGATTGTATTCCCACTAATGCCAAGTGCTAGATCATATGTCATCGGAACAATGGTTAGCACAATCTACTTGATCTTGCTGCGGAATGTCATGGTGTCATTGAAAACCTGGATCCGCACGACGTAGTGACATATGCATCAGGAAAATGTGGTAAGGCTATATAGCCACCCATAGCGCTATAGACTGCTATACAGACTCCATAGCCCTATAGCTCGTATAGCCAAGTGCCCAATTGTGCAGGCTTACTACACCAGTGTATAGTGCTATATAGCTCTATTAAAGTTGCTATAGCTGGGTGGAACATACCACAACTATTGTAGCTATTATAGCTCAAAACACAAAGCAAAAATTTCTCTTAATAGCTGTTTGTTGCCATGATAGTGTTCTCAAAATTAAAAAAAAGCGAAAATTCCAAATTATATTTCAACTACTACAATACATGTAAACTAATAACTACAAAACAGGCAAAAATGTGAAAATTACAGGAGGAAGAGGCAAGAGAACTAGAAGGAAGAATCAGAGAGGAAAGATGAATACAAAAAAAAGAAAGACTTACCAAATAGTGAAAATTGCGAAAATTCTTGAGGGAAGAGGAGGGAAGGGAGCTAGAAGGAGAGGATCAGACAGGAGGAAGTGAGAGTCAGAGAAAAGACTTGCCAAATGGTCAAAAATGCGAAAATAGTTGGGGGGAGGAGGAGCAGGAGGGAAGAGAGCTAGAAGGAGAGGGTTAGAAAAAAGATTAGTCAAATAGTCAAAAATGCGAAAATTATGGAGGGAGACTTACCAGAGTTCAAAGCACCAGCACCAGTACCAGCACCAACAACATCAACACCAAGAGAAGGATAGAGAAGCAAGAAGAAGAGAAGAGAGGCAAAAACTCGAAAATTGTAAGAAAAATATGGAAGATAATCTAATGAGGGGGCAGTGGGGGGGGAAGGAAAGAATGGGAAAAGACTTGTTGGTTGACCGCATTTTTGCTTACATAAGCAGTGCCAAACAAAGCCACAACACAAGACTTGGTGAATTTTCGAGTTTTTGGTTAATAGGACTAGGATTATGACAGTAAGAAAAAGACAATGAAATTGACTGTTAGCATTAGGATTTTGAATACACATAAGGTGAATTTTCGCATTTTTGCTTACATAAATAAGGTGTACCTTAACACTTTTGAACCCTTCAATTCCAAGTATTTTCCTTATAACTCACTAAGATCTTGACCTATTGAAGTCATTAGACTATGGATAGACTTCCCTTGACAAGGACTACAACTTTGATTTAATCGAAAAAAGTTCCCATGGTCAAGTTGCTTTCTTGAACCCTTCAATTTCGAGTATTTTCCTTATAACTCACTAGGATCTTAACCTATTGAAGTCATTAGACTATGGATAGACTTCCCTAGACAAGGACTACAACTTTGGTTTTCATCGAAAAAAGTTCCCATGGTCTACTGGGGTCTATAGTTGTTGAAATGTTTTACTTCTAAATACACTTACCAAACTTTATGGTAATATATAGACTTTCATGATGTCTATACTGGTCTATAGTGCTGTGATAGCTTGCCATAGACTGTATAGAGCTGTGGTGTGCTATCGGGGCTATATAGAGGATGGTCCTCTATATAGAGATATAGTTTTTCTTGATGTGTGAGAACAACTTAGAGTACCTACCACAGTAGCCATCCCCGTTTTGAACTCAGGGTAGAAACCTTTGTAGGCGTGTCAGTGGGTAGCAATATTGTAGTTAGAGAAGGGGAAATACCTTTCTCAAGCTTGTGTTTCTGCTCTTGCCATTGTACAATTGCTTCTGCAATCACTTCACTGCAGACTCCGGTATTACCGATGGACTCCTCTTTTTTGGGAAACGGGACGGAAATAGTGAGATGAAGTCTGAAATTAGCCTTTGTGTGGTCAAGAAGTTTTTGCCAGAGTGGCAGGTAGAACCCGACATTAGTTGCATTGCAATTAGTAGCAGTACCCTTTGCTTTCTTGGTGCGGCGGCGCTTCCCAGTATTCTTGATCTCATCAAGATCTTCCAAGTCGTCCTGCTGGTCATTGGAGTCATCACTTGACAGGGAGTTGCTTGTGCGAGCACGCTTAGTCTTTGGGTGGCGATTTCATACACTGTTCAAATACGATGGGGATGGAGAACATGGCCGCCGGTTTTTCGTGTGGTGAGCCTGGAGGATATCATAATCAATATTAGGCTGAAAAAGGTGTCAATACACAGTGACAAAATGGGTGAGTGCTTACAACTACTACTGGAGTGCCCGAATGACCTGGAGCTCGTTGGTTAGTGCTCTGCAGGCTCGCTCGCATTGGCACCTGAGCTACATTGATGTTCTGGTCTCTACCCTTCCTGCTAGTGGTGCGATCATTCCGATGATCATGGTCCATGTCAGCCACTCCCGTGTCGTCATAATCCTCGTCTTGCAAATATGCACCTCAATCAGGTACTTGTGCAGGGCATCTGACTTGGTTGTTGCTAGGGTAGGTTTGATTATTGTGGTCTGAGGGGCTGGCATGATGTCATCACTCCTGTGAACATCCTGCTCCGAGTCATAGTCCGTATTGTTATTATTGATGTCGTCTTCTGCAAAATCTCCACCCTTGTTAGATATGTCATCCTCTTCAACATCCACTTCTTCATCATGATTCGCCTCTTTGTTACCTTCTTCAGTTCCATCAACAAACATGTTTTGGCTAGTGGAAGAACCAAAAGCAGGAGGAGTATGAGAAATGGTGTGATGGGGTGTTATGGTGGTCAATGGCTCACGCTGAATGGCAGAGTTGATAATGGGAATAGATGAGCCTGAGCATTGGTCGCTGACAGACCAAGGAACTTTGTGAGAAACAATACGAGTGTTGACAGACTGATGAATGTCACAAGAAACAACGGGATGCTGGATGGCTGGAATTCTGATTCCATCAGCCTAAGTGTCATGAAGAGAGGTGCCATGAGAGACGCTGCAAGAAGCACCACAAGAAGCACCATGAGAAGTACTGTGAGAAGCACCCTGAGAGGTACTGCGATCATGGACATAGGGCTGGGCAGGAGATATTGTCAAGTCAGGCTGAAGATCTGTTTGATGGGACTGGAGCGGTTTGGAACCAACATATGCTGAGGGAATTGGATGATCCTAAAATCCAAACCTTCCTTGGTCCGTGATGTGTAGAGCAGGTGTGGGGCCTGTGGCAGTGGGGCCTGACTCGGATGCCTCCTGCTGAATACTAGATATTAGTGCTGAGAAATGAACATTGACCAGGCGGGTACTTACTATTACACTCAAGTTACTCTCAAGCTGGCAAGGTGCCACTTTTCCTCTCCCCTTCTTCTTTGTCACTAGCGGAGCCATCACATTTTCGGGCTCATCAATGGGAACAACAACATTCCGAACATTTGATTTGCCAGGTGCTCTGGCTGGAGTCTGGATAGCATTCCCGATCTTCTCTAGCTGAGAATTCCTTCCTCCAGCGCCAGTGCCAGGTCGGTTTGTATGGTGATGGGGAGGTTGGACCAATGTCGCTGGTTCATCGTCATCGATGCCATCTGATTTGACAACTTGAACCAATGTGGCTCCGACTCGTTGCTTTTTCTGTCAGCCCATGGTAGCACACGACTAGATGAATGACAGAGAAATCGAACCTGCAAATCGAACTTAAATGTGGCTGTACGATGTTTAATTACTAAGTAGTAGTAGTATCCGAGTCCGAGTTGTACCAGCGTGTTAATGTTACGTACCAATCACGTACTAGTAGTACACTCCAGTGGCTGACTTGGATGTTACTAGTAGTACTAGTAGTACCTCCGTCCCCACTCAATGGCAGCCAACTGCCCTAACTGTTTGAAACAATTTAAGAGTGCTCAGGCAGTTTCGCAACACCTGAGCCAGCCCCTTACATCCTGCCTACGATGGATTGATCAGCTTGAGAGTGCAGTGCAAATTTTGCAAAACTCACAGTTGGTGGACCAGCACGCAACTCCCGACTCATCTGAGTCGTCATCTGACCCTCATCATTCCAGAACACCAAGTCCTTTTCAAGATTCCCTAATGAACTTTCAAGTTCAAGTTGACAGTGGGGAAAAGGTGGATGCTCACTGCAGCATGAGTGACTCGGGCTATTTCTATGGCCATGACAGAGGCATGGTGGGCTTGGAGAATGACCTGCCAGGGTCCATTGAAGAGCCTTTGGGCAGCCAAGCTTCAGAGAAGCCTTACATCAAGCATTTCAGGGATGCTGCGAAGGTATATCAGCGTGGCCAGACCTTTCTAGATAGGTTTAACATGGATCCCTATGCAGTACATCACGAAGACAATTTGTACTATCTATTTGCATCCCGTCAGGATTGGGAGCTCGGCAGTTTTCTCCTGTGCTCGTCATTAAGTATGGCAGCCATAGATGAGTTCCTGGGGCTGGAACTAGTACATCTTGAGTTAGCGAGTGTGTTGCTGTCACAAGTGCTGATTTCTTCTAAGGTTAAAGCATTGCCCCTCCCCTTTCGTACTGCCAAGGAGTTACGTGGTCATTCTGAGCTGCTGCCTTCTGTTCCAAAGTGGCAGTACCACATCATCTCGACGACTCACCCAACAAAGAAACCTCTACATCTTTACTGGCACAATCTGTTGGATTGCATCGAATCGCTTTTTAGCCACCTGCTCTTTGCAAACAAAATAGATCTCACACCTCAGCGTGTGTATGATACAGCGGAACGTACATCATGAGTTTACAGTGAATGGGTGATGGGGGACACAGCATGGTCAATGCAGGTATGTACTCTACAGTATCAACAATCTCCAAGCTCGTTTTACTAAGTCTCACACCCTGTCATAGTCACAATTTCTGGATGGTGCAACATTGTTAGGTGTCATCCTTTCCTCCAATAAAACCAACATTACCAACATGACTGGTGGACGTGTTGCTCACCCACTCCTGATCAGCCCTGCCAATATCAAGATGGCGACTCGAAATAAGGCATCCTCCCATGCTTTCCTCCTGACAGCGCTGCTTCCAATTGCTGAATTTTTGCATCTGGTGAAGTGGATGCAGAGTGTTCTCGAAGCCCGCTTAGTCCACCAATGTCTAGATATTGTGCTGGAGCCACTCAAGCAAGCTGCACGCATCGGGCGGATGATGTCAGACCCACTTGGGAACCTCAGATATTATTTTACCCCCTTAGCCTCATACATTGTCGATACACCCGAGGCATGCATGCTCGCATGTGTTCAAGGAAAGACCTCGCCAGTAACTATGACTATGTACAAAAATTTCAGAGACACCTTCCAACACCCCCCTTGAACAGCTAAACGACTCTCAGCCAGCTTTCAAGCATCAATTGTGATCCCCTTGATGTTGAAGGCTACTTCAATGCATGTGCCACCTTCCGCCTGAGCGGTGTAGCCCAGCCATTCTGGCGCAATTGGCCACTTGCAGATCCACATCTGTTTTTGACTCCAGGATCCCTGCATTACTGGCACCATGAGTTCTATGACCATGATGTTAAGTGGTGTCTCGCAGCTGTTGGTGAGCAGGAACTAGACTTTCGCTTCTCCATTTTACAGCCACTCATGATGTTCCGACGCTTCCATTGTGGTATTTCAAAGCTTAAACAAGTCACTGGAAGAGCCCAGCGTGACATGCAACATTATATTGTTGCTCTCATTG
The DNA here is from genome assembly GCF_016628075.1 of Suillus paluster. NCBI lineage: Eukaryota > Fungi > Basidiomycota > Agaricomycetes > Boletales > Suillaceae > Suillus > Suillus paluster. Next base: position 693,571 of record NW_024537571.1, read on the forward strand.
CAGATGCAGCCCCCCATGGCGTTGTCATAGCTATTCATGCGCTGATGGATTTTCGCTACTTATCACAAGCGACAATGATCAACCAAGCACATTGTCAAAAGATTCTGGGTGCCCTCGAGGAATTCCATGAACACAAGCAAGATATAATTGCTTGCAGCACGTGTCAAGGTGCCAAGAACAAACAGGTCCTCAACAACTGGCATATACCCAAACTGGAGTTGATGCAGAGTGTCATGCCCAGTATATGTCAAGTTGGTTCTCTCTTGCAGTGGTCTGCCGACACCACCGAGCATGCTCACATCACCCTTATCAAGGATCCTGCAGATTCCACCAACAACATCAATTATGATGCTCAAATATGCCGGTTTCTTGATCGCCAAGAAAAGTGTCGAAACTTTCAGATCATGACATCAATAACCGCTCAGTCAGAATCACAGTCACAACTTGAAGCCTCCGCTTCTCAAATGATGGATGCTGATTCTGAACATCATGACTCAGATGAAGGTCCACTGGCATATATTGATGAAGCTCATTTGCAGACAGTTTTGGATGATCTCTGGGGGCCAAAGCATGTTGTGACCAATTTTTTCAGGAAGGCAGAGCAAGTCTCTTTGGACATCAAAGCAGCCAGACCTCTCCGCACATTCGTGGTCGGTGCAACAGCAATTCACCTCAATTTTGATCCTTCCATACGATGCATACCAGTCAATGTCATTGCTGAAAAACTATCTCTACCTGACTTGCAGGGAGCACTCACTAACTATATTCAACGAGAGGGTACTACAGCTCAGAAATTCCACTTGCTGGGGGGACAACACCGAGTACCATCCGATGCACCTCTTCCATTTGATGACCTTATGGTCTGGTTCAAAGTGCGTGTGCAGCAGGCATCGTACCATACCCCATCGATCATTCCTCCTGCTCTCATGGTCAACGCATCTCCCCGAGCGCAACTTGGAAGCATGGCCACTACGATGCTGCTATTTTCACTGTTGATGACACCAGACGTGAACAATGGCCCACTAGTGGGCTTAAAGGTATGTTTTTCAAATGTTCATTTGTATATTATATCCAAGTTTGACGTCTGAGCAACTTGCAGGCCATGCTGTTGTTGAGGTGCACCTTATCATGCAACCACTTCCTCCACAAGGAACTAGTACTAGTAGTGCCTCTTGGGCTGCACGTTTCCTTATGTATGTTCAACGGTTGGATGTCATGCCTCAGCAACATGGCAACTTACTAGAACACACAATGCAAATGCATGTTTTAAAGCGTGCAATGCAATCAGCAGGGACTCCTTTTGGTGACATCCTCCCACTAGATCAACTTCATTCTCTGGCTCACATTATCCCCTGCTTTGGCTGTGTTGCCAATTCACGTCTAACAGCAGAAAATAGTGCTCATTTTGCTCAGATGTTCTTCTTGAACAAATACATTGACAAGGACTTCTACTATGCTATCTCAAACTCTGAGTCGTAGTAGTAGTTTTTCAATTGTGTTAAAGTAATATATCAATGGTTCAGCTCTATGCACTCAGTGTATGGCACTATATATCACTATACATTACTGTAGCATCATGGAATGTACGCTATCCTGCAAGGATCCACTGTGTAGTGATGTACAGCGCTACCTCAGGCACATGGCTTTCAGCTGACTAAATCTAAATGTCAGTTGGGCAGGCCCTGATTGGCAGGCCACTGGTTGTTGTCATCATACCTCTCTCTCAATGCCTGTCACCAGCACAATCATGGCTCTTCCAGTTATTTATTCTAAGTTCTCAAAGAGTTCAAAGTCTTGGCTCCCAAAATCACCATCACACAACTTGATCCCCCCTCCTCCATGTGTACAACAAGAACAAGTCAAAAAAACCCCATGTTCCTTGCACCATCATGTACCAACAGACACAGAACTTTATGACAAGCAAGTTCTTGAAGACCTTAAGACAGCAATAAAGACAAGACTCAACATTCAATTTACAGACTTGGATAATCAAGGTTCTTTAAGCTTAGGTTAGTATTTCTCAGATTGCTTATTACCTACCAATCTTCTTCCTAACCATTCATCATTACAAAGACCACTGTGCAGTCGTCCTTGAAGCACTTCAACATCCTCAAGCCAATACAATTGTAGGCTGATTTATACTTGTCATAGATTAATCTTTACCATGATCTGAGGTCATCGCCGATATTATGCCTGCAGAATATGCAGCAGTGGTAGCATTTACATCAGAAGAGCGAGATTTCGAAGTCAGAGCAAAGTGAACCTCAGAGTAGTAATTGAGTTGTATTAATACACTGACCACATCCCATCTCTTACTACAGATTTGTCTACTTTGTGGATACTCAAGATCTTCATATCATGCCCCCCCTTCCCATCCACAAACAACCAGCTGCACACCTTGCAAAGGCCATCAACAAGTTCACGGAAGCCATCCCTTACGACAAACTCCTGATCAACATCACTATGCACCTCAATCACCATATCCAAAACAAGGACTCCACGAACATTCCAGACCTACACCTTACTGTCACAGCACAACCACCGGAGGATATGGAGTCAGATGAGATGGTGATAGCAAAGCCAGTTTCCAAATGGGTTGGAGAATGCAGGCTTTCCTCAGATATGAACTGCATGGTGCGCAAGCTGAGCATCACATGTGACGGTCATCAAGACATTGATTATGCTCTCATCATATCCTTCAAAGAGCGAGCTAAATGGCACCAGCCAAAAGAAGAGAACATCCCTGCCCAACAACTTCACTCAGCTCCCGCATTGGATTATGAGGAGTTCATCCCTCCCCATATCAAGAAGAGCTTGAGGTTTGGATTGGTGGAGCTCAAGTCTCACATCTGGATCAATATCTCTGAGGTCCACTACACTGTGTATAAGCATGGCACAGATGGTCGCTTTGATTTTAACAACAAGAACGCTGCTACATTCGCAGAGGGGGTGCATGTATATTCATCTTATTAGTAGTACTACTTTCTGATATCAACTCGCCCCCTGCAGACCCTTTACCCTATGTTGCAGATGGATGACATTGAATGGATGTTGAGTGACACTGCTGAGAGTTTGAAGGGGTATATCATATCGTTGATGGAGGGTATGGCACTTGAGGAGGCTGCAATTCAGAGTGTGCATGATTCCCATCCTGTTTTCAAGCCTGTTTGGATGGCGGCTCTCAACTCTATCTCTTCCATGATATACCTCACAGCTTATTGCTGCTACTTGGATTGGCGCAACCACAAATACGACAAGTGTAAGACAACGCACGTCGATGTTCAATCCTCAGACTCCAGCACCCAACTGACAAGTACTTCATTCTCGTCAATTCCAACAACTTCCTCATCTGGTGCAATGACTTCCTCATCTGATGCAATGGTCTCTTCCTCTGCTGGGTTATCGCTTGATGTGCAGCCAGAGCGCTCAGCAAAGAAGTCGAAGATCCAGCCTGAGGAAAAGCATGAAGAGTCTAAGGCGAAACCAAAGAAGAAGGCAAATGGGAATGGGAAGGGGAAGGGTCATTAGTAGGCTCTTGCCGTGTCGATCATTGAGGTGAGTGTCTGTCGTTAGACTTGATTTCCTCTAACACTGACAATTTACATGATTGGTACTCATACTTAGTTCCATCTTTGCTTGTTCTGTTGCGCTGCTCTTCAAGTTTGAATTCACTATCTTGTTGATCTCCTCATTGTTGTCATTCATGTCGCATTTGTTCTTGTACTTCTAGGACCACACAAAACATACTACTACTCATCTAGATACCACACGCGTAGTACTATGGATGTTTCTCGCTGAATGTACCATGATATTCGTGTACTAGCAGTATACCTAATTTGTCACATCACATTTAACCACTGAGTTGGCGTGACTCAGGAAAATTTGTTAACAGCACAACTTGAAAGAGTCTTGAATGTCCTCCAGTGCCCAACTTGTGACAGCCTCGTCTCTTAGAGGGATTTCACTCGATCGAAGACACTCACATCATGATGAATCCCAGACCCATCCAACACAACTTGAAGCAATTCACAGAACACTTGTGCTGGTACCACCAAAGTCAATACTACTAGCAGGACCTTCCCCTAAGGTCTCCAACCTGAGCACAGATAGACCAGTTGTGAACAGCACATCATCCATTCAATTGCACCCATTGACCATTCACCACACCCCATCCTTGTCCATCTATCAGGCTCAGGCTCAACATACATCTACTACTATCCCAGTACCCACTACTACTATGCAAGGCATCTCGCACCCTAACTGGAAGCGCATTGGAACTCCCAGGGCTATTGGTGCTCTGTGAAACCAATCCCCTGCATTATTGTGTCACTTGACCACACCAATTGTTGTGCGTTCTACTACTAGTAGGTTGAACGTGGACAAAAAACTCCCATCACCTATATTCCCGATAACAACGGAGCCAAACTCTGACTGTGAAGACAGCAATAATGCAAGTTCAACGGTACCCATACATGCTCAGGATTCAAATGATAATGTTGCCCAGGAATCTACTAACTCCAATGACACCTGGGCTAGCGAGGAATTCAAGGCCCAGCTTGTTTTGAATGTGACCCAAGCACAGCGAGATGTTTGCCTGGCAGAGAAGACACTCGCAGACTCCGTTCTCAAGCAGAATGTTGCACTTGGGAAACTCTATGAGTTCGAGGCTACAGAAGCTGAGAGGAAATTGGAGGATGCTGATATCGACATTGGTTATGTACACCATTCGGTCTGCAAAAGTGGAATCACACTGTTGGAGGACTTTGCTACTAGTAAACCTCGAAAACACTGTCGCAAATCTACTAGTCACGTTGATAGTGATACACTCAGCCCGGAAGTAGATTTAGCTCGGCCACCACCACTGGCAGGTAATTGTAGTCTGTTAAATTTGTTCGACCACTTCTACTACTGACACATTTTTTAATTTAGAAACAGGATCTCCGAGCACAACTCCGAGTCAAACACTCGATTATGATATGGTGTCCAATTCTTTGGGCTTCAAGTTGTGGAACTGAAGTATTCTGGAACAGTAACAGGGCACTCGTTACTCACTGCAAATATGCACGGTCGTAAAGTCGGCCCACATTCTAGTGCAAATGTCACTAGGTACGTACAATTTTAGGTGGCGTTCTACTGGCATTGCAAATATCATCAGGTAGATAGGTTCTTCCTACATCGCTATGAAGAATAAATTCAGCATATAAAAGCAAGCCGTCTTCCTACTGTTCCCTTCAGATTTATTAAATCTCATATCGCATCCTCACAAACAATGTGTTTCTCCTTTATCCTCGCTGTTGCTGTTGCTTTGACAGCATCAATATCTGTAGCTGCCAGTGAATTTTGTTACTTGTGCCATCATGATGAAGACTGCAAAGGCTGCACTTTGAAGAAAACCTGCGTGTGTATGAGTAGTTTGTGTCCTGTATTTAACCACATGACTCACCGATGTGGTAGCAATTATTGATATGCTCTGAATAGTGTGCTTTCACGTCGGCGCAGTATGGCTGATGGCACGACGAGTGAGTTACTAGTAGCGAGTCATAGGGGAGGACTCTGAATTGGATCTGCTAGCTTCGATATCATCGAGAGCATCCAGGCGTGAAAGACGAGGATACATATATATGGTCGAGACTTGTATCAAGGAGACTGATCAATGGGACGTTAAGAACGTGACTTGACAACTTTCAGCTAGAATGCTTCCGAATACCGCCCCGATCATAGTTTAGGGCTGGCATGTGATTTCATGTATCCTGTTAACACCATAATGACTATCCCCCGGATAAAATCTATCGGGAGATCGATTTCAAACCATACCGTTCGTCAGCTCAAGTTTATCATCCCCGGAGCTGTGATCACGTATGCATTCAATACCCATCGCGTCTTTCTGGAGTTGTTAACCAGACAAGATGTAGAAGGGTTGGCAAGGTGGGCATCCATCGACAGTTTTCTCAATAAATATTCACGCGTAATCCAGACTGTTTGCCCTTGCTTCCACTGGTTTGGAAGCACTTGTGATCATACTTTTTCTCTACGTTCTCCTTGTACCGTGGATACACGGCCTCGAACCAGACGTGAGTTATTTTCATTGCAGCAACTTCATCATACATAATCGATAACGTCTCAGTACCAGTCTTGGCGAGACTCGGGGATACTCTCTTCTGTCATCCCAATATTGACCGTTGCGATCTTGGTTGGCTGGTCACTTCTGTCCTTTACCCTCGGGAGGTGGTCTAGTTTGGGATATCTAGAAGGAGTAGTAGGGGGTGAGCTCAGCATCAATCAGTCTGATTACATCCGTGATCTCAGTTTTGTGTTTCAGCATCAGGCATTTATGCACTCACGTTTGGACTATTAGGCCTTCTTCCCGCCCCGAAAGTTCACCGCTCATGATTCAGTATCGCAATTACGAGTAGCTCGTGTCTCACGCGGACTTGTTACTAATGTACTGTCGATGTATGTACTTTGATATTGTAGGATGCTATACAGTTAGTAATACTTATAAATACTACCGGTGCGCCCGGGAGGGAAGGAAATACTGTGATTCAGTGAGCCAACCCCAACCGGCTAAAATCTTATGCCTGGTGTTATGTATAAGTATGATGACGGTCTCAAGGACACGTTGACAGATTGTGACGCGCTCTCTGCTTCCTAACCACCATAATTCACCTCGTATTGGCGCCATGCTACCCAAAACCTTTAGCCAGATTGTCCTTCGCGAACGCCCCATCGCAGACATTCTCCCAAATACCTTCGAGTCTAAGACCCAGGCGTTCGATGGACTCCATGTCGGCAAGAATCAAGCTCTAGTCCAAGTGACATACCTCTCACTTGATCCTGCCATGCGTGGATGGCTCAACGATAAGCGAAGCTACCTCCCTCCTGTGAAAATCGGGGAGGTGATGCGCGGGCTTGGGCTTGGTGTTGTAATGAGCGTGGGCGAGGGGAGCAAGTTCAAAAAGGGGGACCTGGTTCATGGGACGTTTGGTGCGTCTGCGAGAATGGCTCTTTTCTCCCATCCCCGTCCTGACTCCTTATGTTACACGCAGGATGGACAGAATATGTGGTTGTGAACGACAACTCGTTGGAGAAGATCTCGTGAGATTTGCTTCTCATCAGTATTCTGCTTTTATACCATTATGAATCACAGGCCACCACCGGGAACAACGTCCCTCGACTTCTTGAACACTTTGGGGATGCCAGGTCTGTCTTCTTACTACTATGCATGCGTCCTAGTGCGTCTGACATAGTACGACTGACAGGCATGACTGCTTACTTTGTCCGTTCCGCTCCTGCCCCATGTCTCAGCGTACTGATTAGGTTATAGGGCCTTCACGAAGTTGGTCAGCTGAAGGCTGGTGAAACATTAGTCGTATCCGGTGCTGCTGGTGCAGTCGGTTCTCTCGTCTGCCAGCTCGGAAAGCGAGCAGGCGCACGCGTGGTTGCCATCGCAGGCACAACAGACAAGTGCGCCTGGCTCGAGAACGAGTTAGGCGTGGACAAAGTGCTCAATTACAAAAGCCCTACGTTCCGTAAGGATTTCGTTAAGGCTGTTGGGTATCTAGATGTCTACTTCGACAATGTTGGAGGCGAGATGCTTGATTTAGCGCTCTCGAGGTTGAAGCAAAATGCAAGGGTTGTTCTGTGTGGTCCGTGATCTCACTTCTACAGGAGAAAGGACTTACTTTGATGTGAAAATGCAGGGGCTATCTCCCAGTATAGTGAGTATTTTAACAAAATTCATGTATTCGGAGGCTCATTTGTGTACTAGATGCTCAACAGCCCAAAGGTCTCATGCAGTATCTGAACCTAATCTCACAACGTGCCAAGATACAAGGTTTTATTGTGTGCGTGCGAGTGGGACCATGTCATATGACATACTGACTTTCTTCACAAGTTTCGACTATGTTAAGCAGTATCCTCAGGCCATCCAGGAAATAGCAACTGGATTGATTGATGGATCGATCAAGCGCAAATTCCATGTTGTGGAAGGACTCCAGAATGCTCCCAATGCGCTAACTATGCTCTTCTCTGGGGCAAATTCAGGAAAGTTGTGCGTATCTTCTCCTTGGCCTTTGCCTCGTTATGTACAAATGGCTGATACCCCAATCTAGAGTTGTTAAAGTTTCGGATGAGCCTGCTATGCTCGCGAAGCTGTAGATCAACAAGATGCATCCTGATACCCTGCCTCGTCTAAACTGCGTGTTTCATTCCAAGCCACACTGAGTAGTTCAACCGACACCGAGCTGGTCAATTTATATGATTTCTTATTGTCTAACTTTCATCTAGTATACAATAAACTTAGTGCTGCCATTCGTTGGCCATTCGCGATCACAAATTGTGCCATGGTACTCGCTGATATTCTATGGTCCCTCACTCACATAGCTCGGCAGATATTGCCAAGTACAACGACTTGAGGACCATTTTGCTGACGAGCGCATTTTACAGATTCCAGAGGTTTTTCCTGGTTGCCGGATCATGCACTGCGTGTTGCACCTGCATCTAAAATGTGTCTCTGAAGTGACCCTTCCGGATGCTTCGTACGGCAATCATCATGAATTAGGGGGGTACATGCTGAATATCGGGATGGCTCGTATTTGTAAAGCTAACTTTACCAGAATTCGAAACTGATCACCGGTCATACAAAACAAGGGCATGAACGTCATAGTACGTACGAAAGCCTCAGGCGTTCCGAGCTCCTCATTGCTCATATCGTTACTAAACGCGGCCTCCAGATACTTCCACTTCCTCGGTACGACCCTCTCGCACTTTCTCGTCCATGTCGGACTGGAAGGATTCCGATTGGCCACGTCGCATATCAAGCACATCGAGGTACCCGTATGGGGCGATCTTATTGTCCTCGTAGTAGTGCTTGTGAGCACGGAGGAAATTGATATGGTGCGGTGTAAGTGCTGCAACCGACAGTCAGCATTGCATGACCTGTGAGGGGATAATACTTACTCCGCGTTGCAGAGCCCAAGAATAGCTCATATACCAGCGCAGCACAAATCGTCGCTGGGATATTCGTCAGCGCGGCAATGGCTGCATATGTTCCTCCTGAGGCTTTGGATCCCCAGATGGTCATGGCCATGAGGCGTCCACCAAGGTCACGAGCAGTGTTAGTGGCGACTGTACTGCAAAGTCAGATGATAATAATGCGCAAATATGATCAGGGCTTGCCTGAGGTGGGCGAATACCCCCAGGCGGCAACGGCGCTGAGGAGATGCGTTAATATGTTCAGGAGGTGCGGTCGTGGTACGTACTACGCCATTCCGATGAGCCAAGGTGCGGCTGCTGGCGGAATCATGTGGTTTGTGGGGTCAAGGCAGCCCCAAATGACCAGGCCGAGGACGAAGTCCTGAAGGGTGACAGTTAGATGAACTCGTGCGTGCCCTTGGGAGTTAAATATCAAATACTTACAGTGACAAATTCATTCATGAACACGCGGTGTAGGTTCGTCCCAGGGGCGACAAAGAAGCCGAACACACCAGCTGGGCCACTGCTCGAGAACATCACGGTGTCATACAGGCCTTTTTCAATGAGAACTTTCTCTGCAACCTTCGAGGGGTAAGATATCCAAATACTGAGCATATTCCAAGTCCTCTACGTACCAAAAGCAAATCTTTCCATTGGACATAGACGATCAAGCAGGTGAGGTAACCTGACAAAATCTGTGCAAAGATATATCTAAATCATGTATCAGCGGCGTTGACGGGCATGGTGTTGCGACTATCACGGACCTCGCTGCTTTCCGCATGGGAAAGTCTCGGAAAATTACAGAGGAAATTGTGACGGCTGGGTTGAAATGGCCTCCTGACGTCGCACCACAGAGCGAAACCGCAAACACGATGCCCATGGCGTAAGCGAAGCCAATAGTATATAACGCTGCGGGGTCGTCAAAGACAAAATTCTCGAAAAAAAGGTAGAGACTTGCATCCTAACCCATTGCTCCCGATGAGAGTTCCGACGACGAATGCAGCGGTGGCTCCAAGACCTACACATCAAACGAGAATAAATGAGTGGGGGGGTCAAAATTCTAGTCAAGTGAACTGACCTGCATAGACGTAGAGAAACACCCCCATCTACTCGTGGCACGTCAGTCAGACAATATCAGAAAAGAAAGGAGCGCATGCCATTTCTGCGATCATTTCTACGAGCCAGTGTGCCTCCTTGTGTCTGAGCCTCTCCCAGGAGGTCATCCAGCGAGGCCTTGTCGCAATTTCGCTCAGATGGATTTTCGAAGGTGACATGGTTGGAACTTTGGAAGAGGGAGGTTTGGAAAGCTGGGGAGGGATGTGACGAGGCCTTTTAACGCCAGGGCAAAGTTCAAACCCATGAGGCCAAAACTACCATTCCAGGTGAAGACCGCTATACCAGATCTAGACTCAGAAATACAGGTAGACGTATTTACTCGTATCTAGCGCCGGAAGCAGCGCAACGTAGCAGGTGTCAATCGATCAAATCTGATTTGACCAAGTTTGAAAGTTTCGGCTATGAATTTGAAGATCGACGTATGTTCCCTGATACAGTTGGTTCCGCAAGTTCGAAGACCTTCTTCCGAGGAGGCTTCTCGACAGAGTTGAGTGAGTCGCAACAGATGCTATATCGCCATTGGCTTGAGCTCTCGCGGCGAATGAAGTTCAGCGTGTAACATGTTTCAGCACCCGTATGTTAAGAGGTCATGGGGTTTGCGAGTGCACCCCGCCGTGGGGTATAGGATCATTGGACCCGCTGAAGTCAAGAATAGAGCTGCATGTTCCGTCGTCACCAAGTCGATATTGAATATTGAAGGGCTGAATCTGATGGGGATGGGATTGGGTTGTGCCGCTACTGATTAGGAATAACAATTGAATAGGTAATACCCTTGTATCATTGGAGTCTCCCGCAATCATCCTATTCACTGGAGTATGATCTTGAACGTTCAACCTCATCCGGAACATGAACCGATGAAACTTCCTGAAACTTCCGTGTCGCTGGCGATGCCAGCGACTGGTGAAGTCGTCTGACGTGTCGCAATTGCTTCCACACTCAAATGGTGTTATGTATAGATATATGTGGCAGAAGGCAGAAATAAAATGGGTCCATGCGGGGTCGTTCTCCATAACACTGTGAGACTACGCGTCCTAAAATGTTTACAATTGATGGTCTTTGTCAGTTTGGTCAAGAGGCATCTGTGATGATCAGATTGTGCCACAGGCTCTCGAGTCCCCAAAACAGATTTGAACGTCTGAACAGTTCTATCGTCCTACCCGACGTCGATAGTCACTTGTAAGGTCCCCCACGCATATGGAGATTCAATATTCAATGACGAACCGGAAATATGTCATTCAGCCACGTCCGAGGACTCATCGACCGGTAGATTCTCTTCCACACCACCAGAAAAATTCGTGGAAACTCCATTACCTTAAGCTTCAAGTCTATCAGTGACTAGTGACTCTGGTGAGTAGTAGATGTCGATCATTCAAATGTGATCACTGCGCGAATTTATTTTTCTTGCAGCGTAACAGTGCAGTGGCAACCGCCGGTCGCCCACAGAAGGTAGCAGTAATCTGTTCCACCCATTCTGTTCAAGGGTTCAGCCTGTCTGTCTACCACCTATTTTCTCGGACCGCTCTTCCTCCAGTGTATGTTCCTCGGCGACAGACATCCTCGGGCACGAACTGACATGTGGCATATCACATTCCTGTCGGTTTTATGCATCATGTCATGTTTGACGTGGGCACAAACGCGAACAAAAACTTGAATCCTGTCAGAAGACTGAGTTTTTACTCAGGATCTACGTGGATAGTGTAAATATCTGCAAGTTTTGCGGCTAGCGGTATCCTTGGTTAGCTCGTTCGTTCAAAGTTCTGGATGCTGGATTTCCATCGAAGAACACGGAAGCTCTCCTTGCAGAAGGTCCATCTCGGAGTCCCAGGCAGGAGCCCGACCGTCGCTTCTGCCTCCACGTGGTTCTTAGAAGCCACCTTGGGATTCTAAGTGCGCAGGATTTATTTCTGATTGCGTTTATACGGGAAATGACATAGCGGCTGTGTACTCCGCTGGTAGGACCTCCTTGTTCCGTGAAAGTGCTCTCAAAGTTACATCTCCTGCGCCGCTTTGGGACTGGATCGCTCTAGCTAACCGTATCTTTCGCTTCCGATATCAAGCATTGGCTAATTGTTTGGAGACCTAGTGTTCGGCTCCATATAGGCAACGTGCATACCATTGTAGCAGGACCATGGATTCAAGAACGTCCGTAACGAGCTTCGCGTCTTCTGGACCATCCTCAGGCCATGAGGCTTTTTCGAAGGCGTCATTTAACAAGCCAAATTCCATATATTGACATGCACGCCTGTGCCATTACGCAATGTCTCTCTATCTTTGGGTTGATCCTGTTTCAAAGTGGATGCAACTCTGGTGCTGCTGTTTGTTCTTCACACTCATTCCTTCTATCTGGTCACTGCATGTTTGGTTCACTGATATCCTTGAAAGTTCGTTTTCAGCGTAGCCTGTATGTCGAGGTCGGCGGTTATGGCTATCTCTCTAGGACTTTGGGTTCTCGCTTTCAGCTTGGCCGATGGCTATCCAGTCACAGCAGGAGTTTGACTCTCTTGGCGGCCTTTCGATAGGTTGCCTCAGGGATAACGGTCAGGGAACGGTCACACCCTGAAACCCAGGCTGTGGACCCCTCGCGCTTTTCAGGGTCCCTCGGTGGAAAGTCTGGACCGTGAGTTTTGGACGAGGTATTTTATGAGCACGCGTTCGACGCAGCCCGCTAACGAGTTCATTGACATTGCACCCGACACCGACTATACTCGTGCGGTATGTCTTCGCAATGGACGTTTCCGTGATCACTCACTATTTATCCAGGTTTGCGACACGTCATGAGAAATGATCGCTGTCGCGATGGATCAAAATGGTTCCGCTCGGCGAGCCGGGGTGCTCTCTGTCCGTTTCACTTTATGGCGTTCTGGTGTTATCTGTATGGTGAATCTCGTACAGCACGTTGTGTGCATGGATCAACTACTGCTGTTCCTGTGCTTCAAGAGAGCATTTGGTCTGTGCCTGTAACTCGTGGCAAGGACCCCGAGAACGATATTCAAACTCCGGGTGTGCTGTGTTGGGGGCGGGAGACTGATCATCGAGGAGAAATTGATGATTCGAGTCGGAGATGGAGGAGGTGATTGAATAGAGATGATGCTGTGGTATGGCAGGGATAGTTGGACTGGAAGATGTTTGAGATTAATTATGTATTGGATTAAAAAGATTAGGGTATCCGGGGAACTAAGGAAGCATTCTTCCCGCGGGTTAGATGTTGTATTGGGTTTCAAGGAATTGGTATTGAAAGCGACTCTTGAACTGACGACTCACCGTCGACGCCGTTTCCGACGTTGCAGCCTCTGGCCAGCTTGTCTTTTCCCCTCTGCCAGTTTCTAGACCTGCAGGCATATATTTTTTCTTACTTTCTGTTTTTCTTTTCTAAACAAAACCTGCTAGCAGAGCTTAGGTCGAAACAACTCCCAAGCCGGCCTTTAGTCGCGTCCTACTCGCTATCTGTCTGCTGCATTTCATAGCTCTTCTCACTTTATTTCCTGTTTTCATTGCTTTTTCTCCTTTTTTACGGATTCACAAATGGCAACTACCGCTCGCCAGCCTAAAGCAAGAGGGAAGGGAATGGCAGATCCTCCTCGGTCAGTCTATCATAACTTTTACAACAAGCCAATGCATCCCTTACCCCTTCTTCATTCAGCCGTCCCGGTGCTTGGCAGACCGGTGCTAGGGCTTCTCCTACTTTCTCGCCTGCCAACAATCCCGCGCGTCTTCCTCCTTCAGCTAATCAGGGGGGCTTCCCACCACTAGGTGCTCAGACTAATGGCTCTCGCATTCATGACCCCGTGCAGGAGCGCCCTCTTCATATTCTTTCTGGTCTTACCGTGTGTTTTCACTCTTCTTGTGCCAGGAATATGTCCACCAACGTTATATTTTTAGGGCACAACTATCACCCTGACCACCAAAACTGCTCAACGGTATGAGGGTGTCATAGCATCTACTACTGGTGAGGGTGATATCGCCGGGGTTACCCTCAAGGATGTCAAAGAGATATCCAAGCCTGGCGCACCACTCAAGGAGTCATTTTTCATCGCCTCCACTAACATCGACACTTGGCAGTCTGGTCCTGCTGACGCTAAGATACCGGTGCCCAATGGCGACTGTGAGTGCATCATATCAGCTTCCTGCTCTGCCACAGGAAGTTGATTCTACCAAATCTTCGATGCTGATCTCGGTACTTTCTGTGCACTAGCCTTCCGAACAGATGCGGATATCAGCAAGAATAAGTCAGTCCGTGAACGGGAACTACAAGCTTGGCAGCCAGCTCCTGTCGCAACCTCTCCGCCTCCGACAGTCACGCATCACGAGAGTGCCGGCGACGAGGTTACCTTTGGCCCGGGCTCAAGCGCTAACATATCTTGGGATCAATTCGCGGCTAATGAGCAAATGTTCGGCGTCACTACTTCTTATGATGAGGAGGTTTACACCACTAAGTTGGATCGGACGGCTGCTGACTATAAGGAGAAGGAGCGTAAGGCTCAGCGTATTGCTAGCGAAATACTGAGCGTATGTCTGAGGCGCCGTAGGTTTATTTTAATCTGAGATAATTCTTTCAACAGGGCGCTATAAACAATCCTCATATAGCAGAGGAGAGGAACTTGAACGTTGACGATAGCGGTGTGAACGAGGAAGACAAGTGCGTCTATCGGGTGTCTGGTCCGGTTTTGGCTGACAGCATTCTTCTAGATATGGGGCTGTGGTCCGAGGGCAGAATGCTTACATTCCACCAGGCGCTCGCAAATACCAGGGCGGTGTACCAGCTTTAGGAACAAGTCCGCCTTCGAAAACTGATGTTCCTAAATTATCTGTCAATGGTCCTGACGGTACTCCTGTTGCTGCAAAGGACGTGGCGCCTCCTGCTGTCAAGTCCCCTTCTCCTGCGCCATCAACATCGTCGGCTTCTAATAAGGTATGTATCTGTCATGAATTATATTCGATCTTGATCTGTTCGTTTCAATTCGAATTGCTGTGATGCGATGCTTTACCTGTGATCGGTCGAGACTGATGAGTTGCTGACGATCACTTCTTTTGCCCTTGCTGTGGTCGATGATAGCCCCCGGCGGATCCATTGCCGGCGTTCCGTGACTTTGTGACGAATGAGAGGCAGCGCTTGACGCAAAAGAAGCAGGCGCTCGTCAAGAGTGAGATGGACAAACGGAAGGCTGAGTTGCTGAAGTTCAGCCAGACATTCAAGGTCAGTGTTGTGGTGTTTCTCTCGTCATTGGTTTCGACTATCGAGGTCCATGTAGCTGAACAAGCCCATCCCGGATGATTTGGTTCCTATTCTTGCCAAGGATGAGGATAAACAGCGACAGATTCGCGAGAAGGCCTCGCAGGATGCAGCCTCGACGACCGCTCGGGCTATCGGCGTCACCGCTACTCTCAATCCCTCTCCCAGCGCCTCTCGCATGCCAATCTCCACCTCTAACAAGATCACCCCCATTGCCTCTAAGCCTACTGCTGCGCCTGCCGTCGCAAAGGCACCTGTCGCTGGTACCTCTACCTCTGTCGCTAAACCTACCGCTACGAAGCCCGCTGAGCTCGCCAAGAAGACCTCGGTTAGTATGTATATACAGCCCATCCCCCCGTTCAAAGGCTCCAAGCGCTCAACCACACCGTTGCCTGCCGCGGCGACCCACACGAACGGCGCTGCCGTGCCCATGTCGCCCACTAGCACCGCAAACCGGCTCAACGCGAATGCCTCGTCGTTCAGGCCCAATCCAAAGGCAAATGCTTTTACTCCTGTAATACTGGCTGCTGGATTTCGGATCCCGTGTTACTGACTTGATGTTTGCGTCTGTGTGAATAGGGTCCTACATCTCCGATTCCGAGTTCCACGTCGGCTTCTGCGTCACCGAAGACTAAGCCTGCTGAATCGGTGAATCATTTGGTTTCTGAATGCGGATGATGGATTAACCTAGCCCCTAGTCTCCTCCCACTCCCAATCCGTTCTTTGGCACCAAGGTCATCAAGAAGGGAGCGATTCATATCAAGGATGATTTCAACCCATTCAAGCACAACAAAGTTGTGGAAGCGAATCAAATTAGTTCGTGCCGCACCCTCTCGTTAAGGATACAATCTGATAACTCGCCATTGCAGCTGCTATCTGGCCTTACAGTGGCAAGCGCTACATCAATATGTTCCCTCCCCTGCAACACCAATCACCTCAGCAACCCGTCCACATTGCGCCACCCGGTCCGCCACCCGTCTCCCACCCTGTATACGAAGACAGCGGAGAACAACGTGTTTACTACTACCCTTATTACCCTGGACAGGTGTGTATATCTATAATCCGTATATGGAATCCTGCTCAAATGTTGCCCAGGCTATGATGCCTGGCATGGCGCCTCCCCCACCTGGTGCATATGTATCAACACCTTTCATGCAACCAATGGCGTATCCACCAGGGATGCCACCGAATGGCCAACGTGAGTGGAGGGTTTCCTGCTGTGTGGACTATGACTAATGATGCCCTACAGCCATGTACGCTGCATCGCCTATGCCCCAGATGCCTCGTGCGTATTCATCCTGGCTTCTCTCTGACTTGAGGCTTACCTATCCGTCATAGCGCCGCAATACATGCAACCACCACCTGGCACGTACCCTCCTCCACCCAACGGTGCCGGCCCACGCCCATCTATGCCGCCTACTCCAATCCCCGCACACGCGCATGCATACTACCACCAAAGCCCACAATGTACGTGCTGATCAAATCTCAGGTTTGCTGTGACTGATGATGGACTCTTCTTGCAGTACAACACGCCGTCCCTTACCCTATGATGATGCCGCCTGCAGGACCGAATGGTCCTCCCCACCCATACGAAGCTGGCCCGGCTCCTCCACAAATGGGCGGTGTAGGCCACGCATGATTGAGTGACGAGTAGCATGGAGTCCGTATCTTTTCTTTTCGCTATCTGTTGTTCGCTGTCTCCATGCAGTTGTGCCATTGTTGTTGTGTTTCACAGCTCAGATGACCTCTGGGTTCATGTTGTAGCTATCATCTCTGGCATTAATTGATGTGTGGACTGAGAACTGAGTACTTGAGGGATATGGCGTCAGGGTATGTGGATAGAAACGTGAGCGGATAGCTAAACTATGAACATACGAATCGTGGGTGAAGCGAGATACTACCGAGTGTGCACTGAAAGCTCGATCTTTTTCAGTAAGAGTCGGAACCGTTCTCACTTAGACTCGTGACCAGTCCTGTTAAACCTACGAGGCAAGCCGTCGATACACGGACTGGTAAAACTGGCTTTGAATTTGGAGGTCGAGCAGATTCGCAGGATAACGTGACCTTTAGCGAATGAAAAAACCAGGTTTTTTCAAGCTGTAGCATAGAATACAAAATAAACAATATAATTTTCACTATTGACGTGACGCGACGCGATCTACACTTGCAAAATCAATGGACCAATCCTCCATCATCCAAGCCTTTCGTGATGCTTCCCTCGATGCGTTGGAAGTCGAGGATACTAATACAGGCCATCTCGGAGGATTTTGATGACAGCTTTTGATGCGCTCCGTTGACGAGAGGTGTGAGGAAGGTGTGATCATAGGATCCGTAAAAGAGGCGCTTGACGGAGCATCACCAGAAGTTCTGGACAGGATTTATGACACATCCTTTGATAAATATTTTGACGCAGGTGATTCAGTGCTGTCTGGCGAGTATCGTAGCTTCGAAGAGACCACTGTTAGGCTTGCCTTGGCACAGCTGACAACAAACTGTCAACAAACCCGCAGCATGTTGGTGTAGCTGGACATAAATTGGCAGATGTGTGCTTTGAAAATACACAGCGGAAGAGAGGCGTTATACCTCTATCATAAGCCTGCTAGGAACCGAGAATCAGTTGACGGAAACTAACTGAAACAGAATTGAGGCTAGGGAACGCGTCCTTAGTTTCCTCACCTCCCAGGACAGTGTTGAATCCAGGGGAGAAGGTCCCTCCATGAAGGACAAGGGCAAAAAAACCCGACCTCGACTGGGGTAATACCAATCGTGAGTGTGAAGAAGTCGACCTTGACTCGCAGCGTTCCAATTGGCAAAGGAGCAGGATGTTGACATCAAGTCTCAGCGAGCCGCCCTGCAAATGTTCACTGAAAACCGTGCTCAAGCGGGTGATGAACGAGAGCAAGGGGAAACTCACCGTGAAACTTCGAGCATAAGCCTGAGCGAAGGAGGGTGTGTCTCGCGTAGAAAAGCCGAAGCGGCTTGTGAGGGTTATTAAGGGCTCGCATCCGCGAGTTGGAGAAGGGACTCTCCAGTCCTGTCTAAGCAGGCTAACCACGTTGGATATGACATTTCATTGCGCTCACTTGGAGGTGCCTAAGAAGAGGCCTGACAAATGGGTAGTGCAGTAGTCAAGTCTCGTCGAGAGCTCGGTGTGGATTATTTGACAGACGCGTCAAACGCTCTTAAGTCTGGATCGATGAGGTATTGTGTATGGAATGCGATGATATTATTGGGAGGAGTCTGGATGGTGACCATGACGGTGTATGCGCCGTCCGATATGTCTGGGATAAGCATTGATGTAGTCAAATTCATTCGAGTTGTTTGATGAATCACATTCTGTCTATATTTCGACAGTCCGTGTCGGCAAGCGCCGAGCGCGGTCAAGTATAATGTGATGTGATGAGCCGTGCTATGTAAAACGCCGTAATCGACGTAAAGTACCCTGGGTAGACTCAGGAGTTCTCTGATGACTGGTACGATTGTTATCGTGCCTTCAAACGATTTGAATCATGCCTTTCCGATCTGCGTCGCATAACGGATGATATATCCGACGATGTGGGTTGTGCACGAGTCCTGCGGAAGGAGAAAAGAAACGGAACACGATCTGGAATATATGTCCCGACTCAGATATAAACATCATGGATGAGATCTGAGATGCAAAGGACGGACTCTAAAGGGGCGCTGTGCTCCGACCACCCACAAGAAGTACGGCATGGATACTGGACTTCTTGGAGCATTAAGATGTCACTTTCGTGACGGGGACGAAAATTGACGAGAAGGTGAGAGGAGTGCAAATTTTAATTAATTCTGAAGATAACTGGGTGAGATGGAGGTCATCGAGTCATCGACCCCATAAGCTGGGGTAGTGCACACCGACTGGTGTACAATTCAGAGTGTTGTAAAATACAGGCCGTGACGGAGATAGAGAGATAGGAGAATATATTATAAAGTCTAGAGATGAACGTCGTCTTCGACGTAAGGGATAGAGTCTAAAGAGAGTGCCATGTATGGGCTGTCCCACAACGAGAGCGTAGATGCTGGCCGTCTCGACGAGATGGAGATTTGAGTTGAGCTCGTGCCACAGTACATGCATACTCTGTTTGATGATAGACTTGATCTTTGATGGTTTTGAAATTGTGCTGAGGTAGTGCACACCGATGCACGAAAGGACATCCAGTGTCTTGGTGTAAGTTGCGAAGTGATAGAAGGGAGAGAGGAGATGCAGGATAAATTTGTCATTAACAAGATGAGACTAAAGACAGGGCCATGTTTCAAACGCCCGCCGCAAGAGCGAAGGTGATGGCCATCATAAGTATGGAAATTTGGGGATGTGAGGGTTGCGAAGGAAGACAGCACTTAGTAGGATCATGATCAGCGTCGAAGGGATGATTGAAGGAAGGAACATAACTCGGAGCTGTTCCCTTTGAGGATAGACTTAGAACTCGGCAGTTCACGTAGCTTTTTATACACTCTTCTCGTCGGCCCCTGACGACAGATTCGAGCTGGCATTGACCTTGCTCCGCAAGGTGACTTTTTGTTTCGCGCTAAAATTGCCAGTAGACCTTGGAGTAATCAAGTTACGGTCGGACCCGTCTGTATGAACCAAGTTCTCAATATCTTAATTAGGTGGCATTGTAGATATCAGGTTCCCTACATCGCCATGAAGAACGATATTTAGCATATAAAAGCAAGTCGGCTTCCTACTCTCCCCTTCAGACTTATTTCATCCCACACCGAGTCACCCTCACAAACAATGCGTTTCTCCTCTGTTCTCGCTGTTGTTGCTGCTTTGACAACATCAATATCTGCCAGTGATGCTGCCAGTGAGAGCTGTCCTTTCTTTTGCGTGCATATGAGAGAGTGCAAAGGCTGTGACCTGTACTATGGATGCGTGAGTATGAATAGTTTGCGTCCTGGATTTAACCACATGACCCACCGGCGTTGTAGTACTTCTTTATGTGCTGGGGCGACGGCAGCTCACGAGTGAGTCGTGTTTTTGCTTTCACATCGGTGCAGTGGTTGATGGCACAACGCGCGAGTTACTAGTAGTTTCAACTTTCAACGTGCTTGCTTCTGAAAATTTTCACTGCCACTCGCGCAATGGAATAGAGAAAATGTCTATTCCCGCTACCTTTAGGTAGCTGGGTATTTGTGGACGTGGAAAAGAGAAAAAAAGCGAGGATTTGCAGTGGCGGTGCAATGTGGATATATTCAGTGGTTTTTTCTCACATCTCGATTTTGTCGTCTTTTGTTTCATGGATAGATTCTTTATGTCATTTTTGGTTAAGGGTATAAATGTATCTGTTGCACGAGACGACTCTTCTCAAATTTCTCTACTCTCTGTGTCTTTCTTGAATTCTCATGCACTCGCTCGTTCTCGAGAGGGTGTGTTTCGGGCTCTTGTGACTTTGCTCGAAGGAGATATTCGGTTCTCTACTGATTTTCCGTTCGCACTTCGCGATACCTTGCCGGTCACGGTCGTCCTAGGTCGTGATTGGTACGCTTTCGACCACTGAAAAATGCGGAGCAGGATCATCAACAGCACTGACCGACTTTAAGATTCAGAAAAGTCCCGTACCAAATGACTGACAACTTTAAAATGACAGCCGCTTGCAATCTTTGTACTATCAGCTCTTTCTCGCTCCTGTGTCCGTAATCACTGTTATCAATGTTTCTTGAAATAGTGCATTCAACTGTATCTCTAATATTCTTGTAACACCAATAATCTTGATTGGCATTAGAACGACAGACTCGTTTGGAAACAACAATCCCAACATTAATTACAACGACTCAAAATCAAAATCGGAAAGAACATACCCCCCCCAAAAAAAGAAAAGGGTAGCGGGCACTGCCACGGATGTGGCCTTTCGCGACTTATATTAAAAATATGTTATGTACGACCAATGAATGACGCAGTTTTGTAGTCTCGTTGTACATAAACGTAGAAGCCCTCGATGACACCACGAAGGAAAAACTCAAAACTCAAAATTGTAAGTATTGATATGAAACTTAAGCTTGATGTGCGACTATCATTGCATCAGAAACCCACACCGCAGCGCGCATGCATACTTACTCTCCTTCCTCTACAGAACACGATTGATCAAGGATAAGAACGAGATAACAAGACAGGGAGCGCCCATCTCGAATTTTACGTCTTCGAATTTCCTCAAGTTCCTCCTCGACTGCAAGCCCAAAATGGCACCCTTGGCAGACTCGATGAGCTCGAGTACCTCAAGTACCTCGTAGCACAAATAAACGAGAAATTCACGCGCTCTAGGAGAAAGCAAAGGTTGTCGTTCCACCTCGGAAGACTCCCGCTCAACAGCTTAGGACTATTCTTATTGGTTCTCCTGGTGCCGGTTCCTGTCGCTGTCGTTTGAATACGTGGAAGACGGTTCTATGGTCTGTGATACGTGGGCTGAACACGGGGAAATGCGTAGTCTCCCATAGCCAAACCCATAGAAGGAAGACAGTCGTTCCGTCGTATTGGAAATGCGTGAACTGAATACAGGGAAGGAAACACAGGCCCCGCGGATACGTGACGAGTTCCGTGTCTGCCACTGCCTCGCGATGGGCGATATGCTTCGCGGCAAACGTTATATTTTTAGGGCACAACTATCACCCTGACCACCGAAACTGCTCAACGGTATGAGGGTGATATCGCCGGTGTTACCCTCAAAGACATCGATAATTGGCAGTCTGGTCCTGCTGACGCTAAGATACTGGTTCTCAATGGCGACTGTGAGTACACCATATCAGCTTCCTGTTCCCCAACAGGAAGTTGATTCCACCAAATCTTTGATGCTGACCTCGATACTTCCTGTGCACTAGCTTTTCGAACAGATGCGGATATCAACAAGAACAAGTCTGCGAACGGGACCTATACAAGCTTGGCAGCCATCTGCTGCTGCAACCTCTCCGCCTCCGACAGCGACGCATCACGAGAGTGCCGGCGATGAGGCTACCTTTGGCCTGGGCTCGAGCGCTAACATATCTTAGGATCAATTCGCGGCCAACGAGCAAATGTTCGGCGTCACTACTTCTTATGATTGGGAGGTTTACACCACTAAGTTGGATCGGACGGCTGCTGACTATAAGGAGAAGGAGCGTAAGGCTCAGCGTATTACTAGCGAAATATTGAATGTATGTCTGAGGCGCCGTAGGTTTATTTCAATTTGATTCTTTCAACACGGTGCTATAAACAATTCTCATATAGCAGAGGAGAAGAATGAACGTTGACGATAGCGGTATGAACGAGGAAGACAAACGCGTCCATCGAGTGTCCGGTCCGGTTTTGGTCTTCTAGATGAGGGACTGCGGTCCGAGGACAGAATGCTTGCATCTCACCAGGCGCTCGTTGGGCGCTCGCAAACACCAGGGCGCTGCGCCAGCCTTGGTAACAAGCCTTCTCCTGCGCCATCAACATCATCGGCTTCCAATAAGATATGTAACCATCATAAAACAGAGCCATTTAGGTTGCAAGCGCGAAAGAAGCCGTTAAATCAGTGTTCGCTGAGGTTGGCTGAGGTCTGCTTATAAGCACCTTAAGCTGATTGGCGCAAAGCCAAAAATGTCGAATGCATACCGAGTTATCATAAATTGATGATGCGGACCGACAACTGAGTACTTGAGTCAGAGTATGTATACAGAAACGTGAATGAACAGCTAAACTATGAACATACGAATCATGGGTGAAGTAAGTAAGATGCTACTGAGTGTATACTGAAAGCTCGATCTTTTTTAATAGCCCCTTGAGCGTGTTGCTACTCCGATTGCAATGGTGCTGCAACCAACCCTCCATTTCATGTCTGATATCAACAAGCTCCTCGCACAGGGGCAACTTGCCATCCGGACGCACGAGGCCAGGATTAAGCAAGAGATCGAATAGTTTCATCCATAAGTTATTCTGCCAGTAGCGCTTAAACGGCGTCGTGATCTTGTAAGGGGGTTGGGGCGTGATGGATGACGTTTCGATGTATTTGCCGAACAGCATGCAGTAGATGATGCCAGCGAGACCAAAGTAGTCGGTCTGATATGTCCAGGGGCGGTGCTCTCTTAGCTCAAAGCAATCTCGTGCATCTGTTGGCCAATCACCCGTAAACTGTTGGTTGTGAGGAAAGAGGGACGTGTCCAGTGTTCGCCCGAAATCGATGACTTTAATGCCCTTGTATTTCCAGCCACAATCACCAGAGGGCTGGTATAGGCTTGAGAGGGCAGATGCTCCGCCTGGGACGTCTTCGAGACGTAGAAGGCAGTTATCGATCTTGAGATCACCGTGGATGAAGCCTGCGCTGTGCATTCCTTCGAGGAAGCGCATGATCTCGATAGTGAAAAACATGACAAGCAGCTCATCAAGGCATGCCCCTTGCTGCGAGATACCAGTAGTGCCAGCACGGTTGACGATGTCGAGTAAGGTGCCTTGTGGGCATAGCTGCATAAGCAGGTGGCTTTCGTCGCGATACGCGTAGAGGGTATACGGTAGGACGAGGGAGCGGCGGAGTGGCTCGGGGAGTGTGCGGTGGATTCTGCGTAGGACGTGGAATTCCCATAGGTTCCGAGGCTTCACGACTTTGAGGGCAAGCAATGAAGCACTGTCCTCGTCTTCGTCCTCCTCATCGAAGTCTTCGTCTTCGTCATCTTCGTTCTTGGACGAAACATCTCGAGCTGCAAATACTGCCCCGAAACCGCCTTCTCCCAGTTTATCCACCACTTTCAGTCTCTTTCCTTCTAGGGTGACCATAAACGCATCGTCATCGAACCCCTTGGGGCTTGAGCCGCTCCCTCGCCTGCTCTTCTTGGCCGCGAACTTCTGCAGACCCTCGAACATACCTGAGTCCTGTCCTCGCAGGTCGTGGAAATCTTCGTCTGCAGGCAGGATGGAAAGCAGCGTGGACATGATTGCAGGGTCGAAGGGATTGCATGGATTTGATGGTCTGAAGGCAGACACTACTGCTAGAGCGTCTGAGAGACTGAGCGTCCCCGTGCGCTCCTCGATCACTTCCAGTTCTGCTGGGTGGTATTGCGGGACCGGTCCTGGACGGTCATAGGAAGCGAATGATGAGTCCGACTCGTCCCCGTCGTGCACGTATCCTCGCTCACGTTCGTCTTCCTCTCTCAGCTCTGCGGCGAGACGTTCTGCAGCCTCGACTGCACCATTCTCACCCGGCGTAGGGAACCCGCGAGTGCTAAACTCAAAGGTACGTTCCGTGATGGGCGTCATCACGTTAATCCTGCCGAAGCGACCTCCAAGAGGCTGCGGTAGCTCCTCCTCATACTCTTCTTCGAATTGGTCGCTGATGCTTGATGATGAAGAAAAGGGTACATCGGCTTCTGCCTCGATATAACCATCCTCAAAAGGCTCGTCGCTCGAGGAGAAGTTCTGCTGAGGGTCATCTGCGGGTTCACTGGATTCATCAGTGTAGGTCTCGGACGCCGGTGTCTCTGGCGCTAGAGGAACATTATGTTCCACTTGGTCTTCAGACGTGACAACGGCATTGTTATCCACGAATGCTTTGAACGTGCTCGGCTTCGGGGTGAAGACGTGCCCTGCATTCTCACTCCCTTCATGCGATGGTGGGCGACTGAAGACCTTGAATGGCGTTTTGGAGTCGACGAATGCAACGAATGGCGCTGCCTCCGACTTGGAAGCAGGAGGTTGAAAGACACTTGCGTTCTCATTTAGAGGGCTAGCCTTCGTCCCTTGTGAGTTGGGTCGGGTGAAGGGCTCTTTCTGAGATACAGGGGTGAACACGCGCGAGAAAACATTGTGTTTGACATTCTCGTTTTCTCGCCCCGAGTTTTCTTCGGAGATGGCTTTGAGGGAGGTGGAAGGTTTGAAAGAGGCAGCGGGAGTGCTGTCCTTTGTTGTGAGAGCACGCCGACCCATGTCAGGAGTGACGAATGTTTGTTTTGGGGGTTCGTCCACAAATGGTTTGAACTACCAGCAGATTTAGCATCGAATGAGAAAAATCAGTGTATGCGTACCTTTGCTGCAGGAGTACTATTGTCCTTGCGATTTGCGTTCTCGTCCACGAAGGGCTTGAATGCACCTTTCAAGAATAGAACTACAAATGAGCCCCAAGGACAAAATGAATATGCACTTACCCGGTGTCTTAGCGTTCTCGTTCTCCACATGGACAGCAGGTGGTGATTGTCTTGTTGCAGGTGTCATGGGCTCAATCCTCTTCACTGGCGCATGCTTGCTCCCAGGTACCATCCGTTTGACGGTCTTATCTGGGGAGTTATACATTCCAAACACATCTGCCAGCGCCTCTTTCGTATTGATCGTGACTGTTGGCTCTCCTACAGTCACCATGCTCTTGCGCTTCCCGTACCCCATGTTCTGTGTGCTTCGTGTGCCGTCGTCGTTGAAGTTCACTCGGATGGAGTCGCGTGATTCTGAAGGCGGAAGTGAGCCCCACTTCTTGTTGAGAAGTCCCATGGAGCGTGCGCGCACTTCAGCAGCGCTGTATTCGACACCATCCTCAGTGAAAAGCAGTGAGAGATTGAAGCGTAGCTTCTCTGGGCGCCTCCCTGGGACAGGAGGAGCGAGCATCGGGGCATAACGACCATGAGCTCTAGGACTTGATGAGGAAGCTTGTGGAGCACTAGATTTAGAGGATGATGATGGGTTTGAAGTACTCGAGGACGATGAGGGTTGCGGATCGTAGTTTTTGAAAGGATTCCTGCGAAGAGCATCGATTTCTTTGGACCCACTTGGTTTGGAGGTGATGGGTGTGGGTTTGGACGAGGAAGGGTTGCCTTGGAAATCGCGATAACGTTTCTTCAGCCTCTCGATTGGACGAGCATTACGGGTGATCCCGATACGGAACACCTTGTCCGCCTCGGTGTGTCTAGATCATGCAGATAAATGGTTCACCCAACTCGCACTACACGTTCCGGCATACAAGCCACTCACCTTCCCTCCTTTTCCAGTGCCCCAGCATACTCTTCATAGAGTAGTGCATACACGCATCCGATGTCGTGCTTTACGAGATATGAGTAAATTATGGTCGGTCTCTCGACTTGCTTCGCATACGCCGACCAGAGTTTCAGATATCTGAGATCGCCCTTGTACCTCAGATCATCCTTGAACCGTCTCGTGCTCTCCTCCAGCAGCTCAAGGAGACCGGATGTTATGTCATCTGCAGAATACTGTTGTATGGTCCATTTGACAAAATCGTCGTAGGCAGCGAGCGGGTCTTCGTCTTCCTGGAGGGCCTCGGCGATGCTAGCGCGATATTCCTCTTTTTCTTGATCGAGCTGAGGGTTGCGAGCGGGCGCCATTGCGATTTTGTGGTGGCGACGGTCGTGTGCACCGAAGGCAGCAGTGACAACGTTCGCGGTGTGCAGAACCTTTGTTGAGGTGTGTTTACGTCGCCGAACGCGACGCGTTGGGATCACGTGGCACAAAAACTCCCTGCATTCATTGATTAGTGACGTGTGGTCGTTCAGGAAGAGTGCCAAATACTGAGGCTGGAAATGTGTTTAGGCCATCACGTAGAGAAGGTGTAGAGTTAGTTCGCCGAAAATGCACCATGCCAGCTCACATGAGCAGTAACAGAACTCATGTATTACTTGCCGCAATACACATCGAATATCGTAAGTACCCAGCCAATATCAAGACAGCGTTGGATCCTTCATCAAATGGCCCAACACCCCTCCCTCAACACTCGTCTCCCATAACTCCACCTTTGCACGCTCAATCTCTCCGACAATTTGTCGCCGACGTTCCCGTGCCTTCTGGAGAATATCTTCTTTATGAATCGCCTTGACGCCAGCGCGACGAGAAACGGTAGGGGTCGATTTGTGTGTGGATTGAACAGACGATGCGCGAGAAACTTGAGTAGATGATGGTTGCAATGACGAGAAATGAGATGGGCCAGCCTGAGGATATGGCGTGTGTGTTGTCGGCGGGATGTATATGTGTGAGGGTGCAGAGGATGGTGGTGGAGGTTTAGCAGCGAACTGCAGTAACATTTTGGCAGCGGCCACTGAATCTACACCATTCGCGTGAAACAGGTGAGCAAATTTAGCGATCCAACTACTATGAAACAATATACCTTGGTCACTATATGCAGGTGGGGTGAGGGCTCCATCAGACGAATCAGTGGATGTGAATGGAGAGTGAACGAGTGCGGGAAGCTGGGAAAGTGAATTGTATGTGGCTGATGGTGGAATTGAAATGGCAAGAAGTGCAGGATCAATGGTGCAGTCGGGAATTATATGCTGAAAGGTATTGGTAGTTGTAGGTGATGCAGGAGATGGTGACAGCGTGCATCTCGAGGATTCAGAGGTGTGTATGGATAACTGCGAAGAATGTGGAACCTGATCGACATCAATCGGAGATGGATCGGATACAGTCTTGATCGACTCCAAGAGTTGTGTAATCAGATGCCTCGCCCGTTCCCGCTCCCATGTAGCGTGATATGCCTCAGGCCCCTCACCTTCAGGAAATGGATAGGGCACGTCCCAGTCCACCGCACCAGCAGGGACGCTTGTGAGTTTGCGACGTTTCAACGGGGGTGGACCGGTCGTGGTGGGCACACTGCATGGGGGCGAAGATGGGTGATGATGGGTAGATGATGGATATGTAGACGCAGCTGGAGAATTTCCCAGGAGTTTCAAGATGCTTGATAACACGGGAGATATACTTTTCTGTCTCATGAGGGTTGTGATGGCATCTTCTCCGTTGAGAGGAGGGAGTTGACTAGGATCGAAATAAGGCAGGTGAGAGAACTGTGCGACGCGCGTTGGGTCCAATTCCTCGACAATGATTGGATTGGAAGGCGTAGACCCCCGTTGTTGTGGAAGGCTGGTGGGCTTCACGTTCCCGACGAGGCCCGCTATGCCCAATAATGCTTCCTGGTTCCGCAAGAAATTAGAAGGCACCGGCTCATCTGGACCTGGGAGCGGAATGGGAGGGGGCGGAGGACGGGGTATGGAAGATGTTGATTTGGTTATTTTCCGTTTTCCCGCAGCCCTCGAAGAGGGACGAGATACCGAAGGAGCTCCTGATGACGCAACACGAGGCGATTGCGTCAAATGCAAGCTATTTTGCGCTAGCTGCAGTGGCAGGGCATGTGAGGGAGGAAGCTCGCGAGTGCTAAAGCCACCAAACGGCAAGGCTGGTAGTTCGGCTGGTAGTTCAGAACATGACATATGGGAACCAGGAAGTGCAATGGTCCCCACATTTTGTGTTATGCCTGTGCCCCTCTCTTGGGCTGCTTGAGCTGGTAACGCTGGTGACCTACCTCTAACTGGAGACGGGGGCGGCGAGCCAAAGAGAGAGTCTTCGTCATCTTCAAACATGCTGTTGCACAGGTTGTGTGAGTTAATGGGAGGCGAAATTTAGGGGGAGGGACACCTTAACAAGGCTGCGATGAATATCGGATAACTCCAGATGACACGAGGTAATCGTGTTCAGGGTTATGACTGGATAAGCAACGCGATATTAGGTCAATTGTCAAGTACTCCAAGTAGTTCGGCTCACAAGCATCAGATCATTTCTAAAGCAAACTGGAAAATGTCGAGCTCAACGTTGATATCGATGGCGACAACATTTGAAAAGTAGCCTTGGAAAGAATTTCGCATCGATGAAACATCACCAAACACAATATGATCACGTGGCACCTACAGCTAACGCTGAAGCGTTCAACTCAGAACCTGCAGCATTCAACCTATTTTTTTCCGAGCGAGCATTGGACTGATAACGCGAAAAATTATTCATTTTAATTCTTGGTCTGTGACACCAGCCCCCTCCTAGTCTCCCCTCGAAGGAAGATAGTCATTGATTTGATTTTACGCTCGAAGAAGGACAGCTATTGGATCAGGATTTCGAATAGAAAACCTAAGGAAGACAGACACGAGGGTATAGTGTCATAGGTTTCGCCATGATTCCTGCAACGATACTCACTGCTCACTAGCTTCAATCGAAGATTAGACACATGATAATTCATAACACACGCATATTGAAGGACTCGCGCGGGGCTATAATCAACCTGTATAATGCTGCTGGGGCTCGCGTCGAACATATAGTGAGATAACTTCATTGCCCGTCCGTAGCATCTGGAAGCCTTCCAAATGGTAGTGAATGCGTAATTTCCTGATGTACTCAAATTCGCTGTCGCGCACAGCGGCGAGTGCCAGGCACGAAGGTTACAGCGCTGAAGTGGCAAGACGTGGCTCGGCTACATATTGCAGGGGTCGCCGGTTAGTGGGGCAGAACCATTGAAGTCAGTTCTTATCTTCCTTCTATTGGGTCTGGCTAGGGGAGGCTAGTTCTGCCGGCACAGCTACTGGGAAATAGGTTCTGGACTTGCTGCGTGGAGTTCTGCCAAGTTCCGCCTAATATATCAACACCAGTACTGCCGGTATTCATATGGTGTTGTTGGTAGAACCGGTGCTGCCATTCTACCAATATTAATGACAATTCAGTCGAAGTTCGTCGGCAGAAGAAGGGGGGATTTCAGGCAGATATGTTCTTCCTACATCGCCATGAAGAACAATATTCAGCACATAAAAGCAAGTTGTCTTCCTACTGTCCCCTTCAGATTTATTTGATCCCATATCACATCCTCACAAGCGATGCGTTTCTACTTTGTCCTCGCCGTCGTTACTGCTTTGGTGGCATCAATATCTGCAGCGTCAATACCTGCCATTGACCCTGCCACTGGCGTAAAATGTCCTTTATATTGCCATTATTTGCAAGTGTGCTGCGTTGGGACGCAATGCAGACCCAGTGTGAGTACTATGAGTAGTTTGAATTTAACCACATGGCTCACCGGCGTGGTAGATATATGGCGCTGATATGTGTATGTCCTAAGCCAGTGGCGTGTCGTGATGGTGAACTACAGTGAGTCGTGTTTCTGCTTTCATGTCGGTGCAGTATGGTTGATGGCACGACCCGTCAGTTACTAGTAGTTTGTTGCTGAGTTGATCAATGCGCTTGCTATTTCACTGCCGCTCGAGCAATGGAGATATTGGAATAGGGGAAATCTCGGACACTTGAATACATACAATATGACGTGTACGACGCAGTTTTGTAGTCTCGTCGTAAGCTTGAACATAGAAGTTCTCGATGACACCACGACCTTCGATTACCCCCGCACCTCAGGCAGCACTTCTCCGAACTATTTAAAGGGTCTCAGACGGTGTTATTATGTTAGAGTTAATGGTCTAAGAGACCCGGCCTCGCCGATGTTCTAATATAGCACATACCTAACACTTATGCCTGGCTTTATCCAGAATCCTCCTGCAGCGCCTCCCTCGACCCTCACCGGTCTCCCCTTGATCCTCTGGATGCCCCGTACATCCTCTGCGACGCTCGGATACCTCGCCGACCTCACCAGCATCCCGTCCTGGCCAGGCTGCCAGACTTACCCTTGTGGAAACAAGCCGTGGCCAACGACGAGAAACACTGAAAAGACACGCGAAGCTAAACAGAACCACGTTCTGGATTGCGGATGACGACGACGACGGTAGGTACAAGCTAAGGAGAAGACGTGTCTAAGGCGAGATGAACATATGTGCATACGTACGTAAGCTACCAGGCTGACGTCATGCATTCATGCCTTCCTTAAGTGATCGTTTCAGTTGTTATACGCGCCGCTCAGCTACTGACATTAGTACTTGTCTTAACCAAGCCTGCAGTCTCTCTACCCTTAAAGGAGGACTCGGATCTGCTAGCTTCGAGTCCTCGAGAGCATCCAGGCGTGAAAGAAGCGGATACATATAACAGACTTATTTTGTGTATCCGAGACAGTGATGGAGAGAGAATAACTGCTCAACACCGACGAGACAGACGTTACTCAAGTACTCACCCCTTGCGCCTTGTAATGCTAATAGCCTGCCGGTACAAGTTCTGCAATACTTCCTAGTCCGATGAGCTAGCATCCTGAGCGGCACATCGGGACAGCGAGTCGCGTTTCTGCTTTCGCATTGCCACCGCGTTGCGGTTGATGCATGATGGGCCATGGCACAACGAGTTGTCCTTTGCTGACTTGGCCAATATGGTCATTCTTGGAGTCTCGACAAATTTCACCGCTGCTTGGGTAATAGAGGTCCTTTAATAGAGGAAAATACTCAATATGGGGCACTAATGTTCAAAGCGTTGCATGCTGGCACCTGTTACATAGAGTCCTTAGACTTAGCATTCGAGTAACTCAATGTCACGTGATGCCACAAATAACGCATCAACAAAGGACTCGTCAGATGGCGATTTCTTGCTCCACCGTCTCCAAGGACTACCAGCACGAGAGAACTGCGGTCCGCCTTGCAGATTGCACAAGCATGCTGGCACATGAGTACAAATTGCTCTGCTTGGCCAATTTTCCCAGAGCTCAAGCTGCACCTCCGGGACGTGCGCAACCCAAGCCACGTAAGGTAAGCTGCTAAGTTTTGATTCTCTTCTCATACTCGCAGAGAATTTGACGCATATACGCGCATATACTCACTCTAAAATGCCTGATGTTATTCTGAAGGTTTTATTAGGGCTGGAGGTAAGTCAACTAGTTGTTCAGCCACGTCCAAGGTAGTGGTTTGACTGAACACCAGATCTGCCTTCTCCGCTTTAAACTTGACCTCAAGCCCCCGAACATTGTCTCCTCAGTGTCAGCTACAGCTGTGGCACTCTTACCATCTACACTGTTAGCCCGGAAAATTATGATTGCGATATTATCGTCGCCGCCTCCATAGCTGACTCGGAAAAGTACTATCGCGATGTCGACGGTATCACCTGTCAAGAACCAAGTCCAGCAACGAGTCCCTCAAAACGGCGCTTGCTCCAGATGAGATGTGTCTCGAGATGGTCAGGGTAAGTGTTTCCCTCTGAGTTCTTCTGGCTCCGTGACGTGGATAACTTACTATCCTTACACAGACCACATTACCAGCGAAGACCCACCAGACACTGCAGAACTCTACGGCACTCCGAGGATTCGGTCTCCAAACTTCACTACCATAGTTATGGACTGTAATATATTTTCATGTCAAATTTTTACCACATGCCTGTTACCTGGAAGATATAATGTGCGACACCGAATCTTGGAAATTTGAATCCTACTATGACAGTGAATTTCGATCAGACATTGATTTTCACTCTGACACTGATCTTCGCTCTAGCATCAAATTCATTGTTTGTCAATGAGCGATTCAGTGTCGCCCAGCGACACTGATTTTCATCAACTGATGATTATCTTAGCAACAATTCCACCATTGTTCCGAGTGTGCATGTTTTCGTCGGACAGGATGGCCAGTTCCGTGAAGTTATCGGTGATGATTCTGGTTGGTGGGCGGCCACCAGGATGCTTTTCGTCAAGCATTTTAAGATGTCCCAAGTGCAGGGGGTATGCACGACAGGACGGTACAAATGATACAGTTCAACACACGGTAAAAACATATAGCTCCGAGTTTGCCGGCAATTGCCAGAGTGCCAAAACTGGCGCGGCGCAATGGCGTAGTATTGCCAACAACACTATAGAATGTGCTGAAACTGCGAACTTGAGCCCAAGGATTGCAATAGCCTCCTTGCGATCTATCTTCGCTTTAAAACCACCCTTCACCCATTGATCTACTGCCCGTTTGCCAATAATCCCACTACGCACGAGGGTAGCTGTGATAGCCCTTACACCAACAATAACTGGGGTTGCCATGAGGAAGTGAAGGAAGAGAGCTGGTGTGGCTATGCGGAATTTGATCAGCTGTAATGCGATTGCCGCGTTTCTTGAGAAAACCTATCACCGCCTCGATTGCTTTCTCAATTTCTCGCTGTTGTTTAATGTCATACCTGGCATTGCATGCGATCTGGTCGCCCATACAAAACTGAATAGCGCTGAATTTCTAGAAACTAGTAGTAAGTGGGATACTGGACACACAAAGTACCCCAGATCCAGCGTGCTTCGTTCTTACACAGCTTAGCTCTCGCCCCCCTTTCACTGGCTTGCTGTAAACGCCGATTCCCATTCATTGATAGTAGACGCTCATCCAACAATAAATAGCCGTGGCTATGAACCACGTTGCTTCCTCCTCCCTTTCGACGCATTGGCATCGTGCGTTTACTCCCTATTGTCTCTTCCTGTCATGTCACATACGATCATCACTCTCCAACAGAACATCTATAATGCTGATCATGATCCCATACTTGTCGAAGACGTTGACGAGCACAGCGTTTCTCTTCCAGCCTTGCAGCGCTTTATCAACTCAACTCAAGGCCGCGCCGTAGGAGTGGCAGCCACGTATCGCACTGACTGTACTATTTCGTGTCTGGCATTTGCAACGCTCACTCGAGCGCTCGTCGTCCACTTTTTTCCTTCGAAAAAATCGAATCCGCAGCGGAAGAAGAAGAAGAAAGCCCAAGAAGAACAGCCTCCGGTTTCCCGAGGACGCACCCTTATACAAGACCAAATTCTATGCGACGCTGTCATCAAACTCTATGGGTACAGGATAGACAGGATCGCACTTGGTCTCTTCCTGGACCTTTCGCTTCGGATCAATGCTGCAGTTGACATCCTGTCGGTGTCTAATACTAAGAGCGGCCGGCGCTCCCTCCAGGCAATTATGGACGCCTTGGGAGGCGAGACCTTACTTCAGAAGGCCAACGTGAAAACCCTCTTCGGTCATAGAGGAGGGCATGCGGCAACGAACGACGTGGTGCTCCAGGCTTGGGCAGCATGTCGCGCTGCCACACTTCCTCGCATGACGAAGAGATATGCTGCCCTATCTCGAATCGCTACAGACACAATGCCAGATCTTGTATGTAATCTTCGTCACGTCTTCGACATATCCTCTTCCTCTAATTCACAATGTAGCATCTGAGTGCCCTGGCAAAGATCTCTCGTGACGCTGAAGTTTTGGAGTCTTCGAAGCCGACGAAAGTCGTCAACAATGTTAAAGCAGACTTCCAGTCCAAGAAGGGTAGCGTCAATCTCGAGTGCACTCACTTCCGTACTCGTATCATGAGGGGTAGCGATCAGGTGTGTAAATTCACGAGACGTCATGCCACCAACTCTAAATGTTCGAACTGACAGGTCGTCCGCATCGAAACGCTGGTCGGAGATAAGAAATCAACGATCACTGGTCGCGCATTGCAACCAAAAGGAAAACAGGCTCAGATTATCGTTAACAATAGTGGTGTACAAGCTTCGGGGAAGGTTCTCTCCGTGACCACTATCGGGAAAGGAGACCTAACACCCGCTGAATCATACAAAGAAGATGTAGTGCTAAAGGTGCTTCAAGGCACCATCACATTCACCGAACATCCATTCTTCTGTAGTATCTGGGCACCGACGTTAAACGTCCCATGGCCGGCTCCTCAGAAAACTCGCAGCGCGCCGTTCGTGTACTATCCGAGCGGTTCATTGAACCCCTCACAGCACATAGCAGTGGAGCGAATTCTTTCGCAAGCGAACAAGGACCGTATGGTGCTTATTCAGGGTCCTCCTGGCACTGGCAAAACAACAGTCATAGCGGCTAGTGTCGACAGTATCATCAAGACTGGCGATATGGAGAGTACGGTTTGGCTTGTGGCGCATTCGAACGTCGCTGTCAAGAATATCGCAGAAAAGCTTGACAAGGTTGGCTTCCGTGAATTCAAACTTCTTGTATCCTATGATTTTCATTATGACTGGTATGTCGCACCTTCCTCGGCTCCCTGTCGTCCTGAAGTTTCGTATTATAGGCATGAACACCTCTACGAGCGACTGGAACATTGCTTTATACGATCCGACGAGATCAGTGACGACATCGCTGGTGATTCCCGCCTTTTGCTCGACGCAAGAGTCATACTTTGCACGTTGAGTATGATGTCTAATCTGCGTATCGAATTCATTACTGCTGTCGTCCCGGTACAAACCGTGATATTCGACGAGGCAAGTCAGATCGAAGTAGGAGACTACCTGCCGCTGCTTCAGCGTTTCCAGCACAGCCTCCAGAAGATGGTGTTCATCGGTGATGACAAGCAACGTGAGACCCGGGTATTTGTTCCATCGACCTGTACTGACTTAGATATTAGTGGCGCCATACGGCCAAGATGACTTTGGGAAGCTACAAAGTATTTTCGAGTTCCCTCACCTCCGAAAGCGGGCGCACTTTTTGAATACCCAGTGTAAGCTCTTATCTTGACCTTATCTCTTCGTCATCATCTCAACTTGATATCCAGACCGGATGCCAGTTGTCATTGGCAACTTCATTTCCCATCATGTATACGCCAATAAATTGAAGACCTCGCACGGTAACTTCAGCAAGACAGTATGTCATTTCCTGGATGTCAAACGGGGCCAGCAGAAGAAAGCGGGACACAGCTGGATAGTACGCTTATCCCCCGCGCAATCGTGATATGTCAGCCTCACGTCTTTTGCATCAGAACATACAAGAGATAGCCGTGATTATCCACCTCGCCCGTATATACGTGAAGCAGGGCAAGCAGTACAGGATCCTCACCCCGTACGACGCTCAGAGGACGGAAATCGAAAAGCAGCTTAAATTAGCAGAGCTCCCTTGGGCAGATAAGTGTTTCAACGTGGACTCCTTCCAAGGCAAGTTGTTTCTTGACATGCTACAGGATCTGGCTGACGTTCGCCCCAGGAAACGAAGAAGATCACATCATCGTGTCTTTAGTCCGTTCCAAGGGCATAGGGTTCTTGAAGAACGTGCGCAGGACGAACGTCATGCTGACGCGCTGCAAGGAAAGCATGATCATTTGCACGAGTCGTGATTTCGTGACGAAGGGTGAAGCAGCAGCCACGCTGGTCGGACGGCTTGTTGCTACCATGGGCCCAGAGGCGTGGCTGGATGCTCGTGACGTTATCAATGGCATCTTAAAATTGAACTAAC
The DNA here is from genome assembly GCF_016628075.1 of Suillus paluster. Classification (NCBI taxonomy): domain Eukaryota; kingdom Fungi; phylum Basidiomycota; class Agaricomycetes; order Boletales; family Suillaceae; genus Suillus; species Suillus paluster. Next base: position 729,716 of record NW_024537571.1, read on the forward strand.
GTGGACTATTTACATTGTACTTCTTGGATGATCTTCTGACAGGGACTGGATCACTCTTGTGTATTGCACTGCATTTTGTACTATTATATGGTAATAGATGTATGTACATGCTGTACGTCACGGTCTACATAGCAAAGACTGGTTCTAGCTCTGTACATATGCATATGGGAAATTGTATTATGCGCGCTCGATGCTCACAGGACAGTCAGCGTTAACCTCCACGGAGGCTACTTCGGTGCTAAGGTCTGACACTGACCACCCGTCAAGAAGTCCATCGCTACTTCGAGAGACTGAAGCCTTCCGAGGTAGTAATATGATATCCACAATCGTGACGGCGAGTCACATTATATACGGCGCACCGACGCTTAGAAGGTGTGGGCAGAGCCGATGGTTGGACACTGCTGCCAGTCTGGCAGCTATTGACGAGCACTGGGATTGAGAATACCGTATAGTCGAGGGAGAGCTCGACATGATTATATGCGTTGGCGTTGAGCTCAGCTGCGGGTATGTTCTCCATATCGTATGATTATGCCAGTCGGATAGGAGCTTAATGCGCACATGACAGGCGGAGCGCATGTAGTCAGATAGACACGTCAACATCAGGGAATCGATCTGCTATAACAGTGAATGCCAGATACACGCTACACAAAGGAACAACTATCTTCCTTCGACTAATCTATGTTAGGGAGACAACGGATACGGTTCAGGCTGATCGATGATGAGCCAAACAGCGCGCATAACAGAATAAATTGGACGCGGCGAGTCGAGGCCGACAATCTGTGAAAAACTGTTTGATCCTCCCACTGGAGTTCTGGAGCTAGACAAAGAGCTGGAGATAGTAAGGAGGTTCTATAAGAGTGTGGGTGACGACATTGGACAAAGCAAAAGCGGCGCGGGGAGATTGTGATTCCGATAGACAATGATACTCTCGGAAGGCCGCTCAAAGGGACTGAGAACAAGGAACCACGAGGACTGCTTCGAAATTCCAGCCTTCAGCAAGCGCCCGTAGTCATGAGGCTTCTTCCGCCTCGTTGCAGAATTCCAATCGAGTCGCACTTTATTCGTTACACATTGCCACTCACCAACATCACCCTTCAAAGCCATCATGCCCTCAGCAACAAGGCTGCTCTATCAAAATCTTGTGCAAGTCGACAGCGGAACGTTGACGGCCCACATTATTTCTGAATCAGACTTGATCGAAGAACAAGATCAGTTACGCGCTCTGCTAGAAAGGAACGAGGGACGTGCCCTTGGCCTTGCTGGCGCATATTCATCCACTGGAGAGCTCGCGATGCTTGCCATCGCCGACACGTCCACGATTATCATTATCGAATTCGTGTTGAAGAAGACCAGTCTCACCAAGGGCAACGAACACGATGGAAAGCCTGCCACACCCGCCAGTGAGGTGGACAACACCGCCGCTCGGCTGTTTTTATCCGATAATCTCCTCCGCCGCACCGCCGGGTTTTTATATGCATTCAATATCGCTCCCATCGCCCTTGCGCTCTCTCAGACGCTCGGCCTTCGAATCGCAAATGCGATTGATATGCAGTGCGCAGGACCGAAGCTAACACGCGCTCCGCTCGCTACTGTTAAACAGGCCGTCGGTGATCTTCACCACGTATATGATGATAATATCAACACTGCATTTTGCAATGATACCATCAGCGAATCTCACCCCGCTAAGAAGTTAACTACTCTACATGCACTTCATCCATGGATTGCACTTCGTGCATGGATTGCACACTATATCTCGCAGCTCTCCTCGATGGAAGACCGTTTGGCGCAAGTGCCCCCAGTGGACACCTTTCGACTTTCTGACGAGGTAAGTCACCGCTTTCTGCGCGAATGACGGCACTGATCACAATCACAGGCACTAGAGTTCCTCTCTAAGAGCTGGAAGGATTCATACCAGCTCGAGCAGAAGAAGCCGACGGAGGTCACGCGCGAGTTCACCACTTCCGTCGATGACCAGACCCACAAAATCCACGCCCAACCAGACCGATACCAGGACAAACTTCGAAAGGGTCAACAACAGGTATGTCATTCGCGCGCCGTGCCTTACCTCACGCCTAATTTTATTAGCGTGCCTTAATTGAAATTGGCGAGGGTCACGGCCCGGGGCGGGGCTTCACTGTCAATGGTCAGGTTGCCAAGTCTCAGGGTCGCGCCGCCCAACTCGCTACTGGCACCACCAATCTCAGCCTCGCTGGCAAGATCATCGGCACAATCAAGATCATTGGCCGTGATGACCCTACCCAGGCTGAGACCCAGCGTGCTCAGAAGGTTCTTGAGATCCTCCAAGGTCTCATCAACCTCGAGCACGAGAACCCATGGGTCCAGCTTATTTTCTATTCCTCTCCAAAGGATGACTTCCAATGGCCCCCTAGCTGGACGGAGGAAATGAAGGATGCAGTTCCTGTCAAATTCCGGGCTGACCATGTCAGTCGTCCCCTTAATTCATCCCAGACCAAAGCTGTGAAGCAGATGCTCCAGCAGTTGGATGATGAACGAGTTACTATCATCCAGGGACCCCCTGGAACTGGTAAGACCACTGTTATTGCCTCTTTTGTTCAGACTGCCATTGCCGGTGGACTCTCTGGCATCTGGCTTGTTGCTCAGTCCAATGTTGCTGTCAAGAACATTGCCGAGAAACTAGCTGACTTTGGCTTGACTAAATGGAAGCTTCTTGTCTCAAAGGAGTTTTTTGAATATTGGTGAGTCCTTTCACTCTTGGATGCAAATCTAGGCACACTAACATACTCTAGGCATGAGCACCTCTATGCTAGGATTCGGGCGAATATCATTATCTCCGAGGACTTTGCCACACCAGGTTTGCTTCAAAAGCACCTCTACAACTGTCCGGTTATCCTCTGTACCCTTTCCATGCTCTCATCTTACATGTTTCGAAAGAATGGAGGTTTTATTGCTGCACCCCTGAGGATGCTTGTCATTGATGAAGCATCTCAAATTGAGATTGGTGACTACATTCCTCTCTTTACCTCCCACACCACCATTAGAAAGGTTTGTTTTATTGGTGATGACAAACAATGTAAGTCTTTCCCCTGCATGTCATTGCACATTCTGACATTTTCAGTGCCACCCTATGGTCAGGAGGATATCCAGGACCTCAAGAGCATCTTTGAGGTCAAGCATCTCAAGGATCACGCAATATTCCTCAATACCCAATGTAAGTTTTCCTCTAATTACCTCCCTGTTCTTGATTTTATTGTGTTTATTGTAGACAGGATGCCCCCTCAAATTGGGGGGTTCATCTCTGCTGCTATATATGATAGCCTACTGGAGTCAAACCCACAACACCCCATCACAAATGAGAGGATGGCTTGTCATTTTATCAACATTCCCAGCGAGGAACAGCCCCATGGAACTAGCTGGAAGGTGAGTCATGTCCTTTCAGTCATTTGCAGTTGATCAATCTCGTCACTCGTGCACAGAACCTTGGAGAGTGCCAAACTATCATCTGCATTGCTACCATGTTGCAAGCGAAGAAGAAGCACTTCCGGATCATCACACCTTATGATGCTCAGCGGAGCACAATCGAAGATGGGTTGAAAGCCCATGAGCTCGATTGGGAGAATAAGTGTTTCAATGTTGACTCGTTTCAAGGTTTGTCTAGTGACACAAATTGTGACCATCACACTTACTGTTCGTGGTTCATTCACGGCAGGTAATGAAGAGGATTACATCGTGATCTCACTCGTGCGGTCTACGGCGCTCGGATTCCTCGCTGATTTGCGCCGGACTAATGTCATGCTTACTCGGTGCAAAAAAGGTATGATCATCTGTACGAGCCAGAAGTTCATGAAACGGGCAGGCTGTGAATCCCTCGTTGGGAGCCTGTTAGAATACTATGATAACCACTGGGTGGAGAGGGATGAGTTGGAGAGGATTGATATGTAGACGGGCTTCCGAAGGCAAAGTTGCCATTCGAAAGGTTACTAACGGAGGTGATGAATCTGAACTGGGTGGTTTCGCGGTGATGCAGTTGGTTGTACAATACCTTGTACGATATCCATGTTTTTAAAGTTTTTCTTGGATTGAAATCTCGTTTCAATTGAGTCACAGTGGTGAATGGCGCGGTATGCGATAAGTAGGTATAGTTGTGCGGGGACAAGTCACGACATAGACATCCAATTTATAAATCGTGTAGAATTCGTGGAATGTTCGACAAGCTTCTGATGAATCGGCATGTTATCCGATCGCAAGTGATTATCTGCGGTCAATCAATCACCATCAGTAACAGGCCCTCGCGTTCATAAGCCAAGGCACGGACCTCGATCCACGCCATCAGGATCATAATCGGGCCTGCGCCCGCGTTTCTACCCCACCCACTGACTCATTCTTTCCACCTGTCAATTCGAGCTCTCCAGCCTCGTAGATCGCCCACATATCCAGGATTGTATCCGCGATATACTCCTTGAATTTGTTCGCGGAGGTGAGCGGGGATGAAAATCTGGACTCGACGCAGAATGTGATGCGATTCGGTGCTATGAGGTCTGTGAGGGGTGAGTGTGAGCTTGCGGTAGGTGTCAAGGGAAAGCGTGAACGTAAAAATTCAGAAATGAGCCGACGTCGGTCGACCTGGTCAACCGGCGGTGACATCGACATTAACAACGAACGCAGACGATAAACCATGTACAACCCCCGCTAATGTTCGACGACCCTGCAAAGCGATTCTGAAAGAGACAATTCATGCTCACAATTAATCCCATAACCATCCTCCCAGGGTGATCCAAAGCCCGTTCCTCGGAAGTTGTATCCAGCGCTCAAGCCACTGGTACTGAGTTTCCACTCCTGAGAGCGAGAGAAAAGCGGGTCGGTGAAGAGAGGGTGCGTCTGTTTTTGCGGGGGTATTGCCGAAGTGAAGGTGGTGCTTGAGCTCGAGGGAGAATCCGAGGAGGAAGCGGATGTGGATGCATCCACAGCGAGCCCTTCTAGCATCAGTTTCAGCCCTAATAAGTGCTTATCGATTCCACGTCCGGTTGCAGCTTCCCTCGTGCGCCTGTGCGTCTGGATGGCACGCTAGAGGAGGGGAAGAAGTACGCGGGGCTGATTAGTGGGTCGAACGTAGTAGACCACATGGAGAGGGAGATAAGGAAGAAATCCATAAGTCCCTTTGCCAATATTAGCGTATAAAATTCATTTGCCAATATTAGCGTATAAAATTCATTCACCTCCACCTCACGTTGGCCTCCCTCCGCCACACAACCAGCTCCACGTTCCCATTCCTTGGCAGCCTGCACAAAATCTAGCCCTTCCACACTCACACTCCTCACGCACTCTGTACGGCCAGCATTGAACATGCGCGTGAGCGCGGTCTCGTAGGTCGCTGTGAGGATCCCGCGTGAGCGGTACCAGGCGAGTTGAATTGCAAGTTGGGTGTAGGCGTCAGGTGGGAGGCGGGCTGATAGCGAAATGGTTAGTGACCTTTGCGGCGGAGGAAAGAAGGGACACAGCAGGGGGAAAATCTCGAGCTTCACCGATATAAGATTCAAACGTCCACCACAACACAAGACCCGCAAAAAAAACAACTCCAAAAGGGGAAAAACACCAGAAAAATGATATGGAATCGCAAACTCACCATTGCTAATCCAATCAGCGCCATGTTCCCCGAACTCCAAATCCCCTGCCTCAGAGTTATCAATTAAGGCCTGAGCCCGTCCTTCCGCTTCTCTAACTTGGGATTCAATCCGCTTGTCGGTCACCCAATCCAAATGAGTCCATCCCTTTTCACCATCGTCTCTCAAACGAGTTTCTTCTAAAGTAAGAGGGAGTGGCACAGGCTCTGAGAATGTTGAGGTGTCGATACCAGCAGCAACACTGTATTCAAAGACGATGCTGGGCACTAACGCATCGACAGGAGTTTGTTCGCCCATTGCACCAGTACGCGTATTGCGTTCCTGTGATAGGGTCAGGCACTTGTCGAACCATATGTTCCGAGCTTGGGGAGGGGAGCGGATGTTGTGGAGATGTGCGTGGAATTCTGCGTCGGAGTCTAATGCTGGGACGCTTGCTCGAGAGGATTGGGAAGAACTCAGCGAGGTAGGGGTTGGGTAATCCCATGGCATGGCGGTGTAGTGGTCGAAAGAGAGAGCCATGATAGACTCATCAACTGCGCGGAGGGTGGAGGCATTGTGGGTGAAAGGGAGAGCAGGTGTTGATAGTTCTGTTGGAGATGTGTTAATTAGTAACCGAACCAGCAACAAAGAAGACGAAGAATGCAACTACGCAGAAAGAAAATATAGAGCATACTGACCTCTGTCCAACGGTCTGTCATCCGACGTCAAGACGCCAATCGGTACAGCGCTTTCCCCGGCCTCTATTCTGTTGATGACATCCAGTGCTACCGCACGTATATGGCTTTCAGTGGTCTGTACAGGCAACGGTGTCCGATCATCCTCACAGACTCTTACGGTATACACAAAATCACATAACATGAGCGTGACGTCCTAGACATGCTCAGATACCGGATTCCTGGTTGCAAGGGGATTCGCTCCAGCTCTTGGCAAGCGACAGGTATTAGTGAGAAGCCAGACACCGGTGCGGGTGGTATCAGGGTCCGGATGCTGGTTGGGCATGCGGGCGCGCCAGTCGAGGACGCGATGCAGTATACACGCGGCCCGGCGCACCTGCCAGGGCTCTATACCTGATGCAGTGTCACCGCACAGAATGGATTCGGGTACGGAGGAATCATTAATGAATGTAGCCACCAGTTGGAATTAATGAGGAGTGAGGCACGCCATGAGAGGTAGGCGTAGGTCGTCCAAATATTATCGTCTAGCCAGTTGTGTGGCGAGCAAGTATCCAATTCTGCAGGCAGGGTGGGTTGGATTAATTTGCGTTGGATTAATGGAAGGACATACCATGGAGTTTGCGCTGGCAAATGCGACCGATGCCTTTCTCGAGGTCATCTGCCCATTGAACGCGTTTCGCGTAGCTGACGTCAAAGAGAGAGCGGCCACGTGCCTCGTCTTCACGCAGAAAAGGCTGACTGGACTGCAAGTGGGCGGCCCGTAGCGGTCCAGTGTCTTCCGGAGGTCTGGCGCGGGTAACCTCGGCAGTTTTGCCATCGTGCTCAACCCAGCACACCTCGATGAGACGATGAACAGGGATAACTTCGGGCGGTATCAGAGTGGTATACGGCCGCCTAACGATGTCCTTGAGATCATGCCAGTCGCGGCGGTGAGCAAAGTCAATATTCTCGTACACGTGACTCAATTATAAAATGATTTGACACGCGTATTGATTCAATGATTGCTTCTTAATCATAATGGGTGAACCCGCCGCACCTGCAAACGTCGTTAAATGGATCAATGAACAACATCCTCGTCCACTAAACTATCAATCAATGGTTTGCATTTACCTTTCCATTAATATTTATTCACCCGCAGGTTTGGCTTCGTGACTGTTGTTCATGGATTGCGGACTCCTACTCCCTTTCTCCAACCTCTACAACAGACTTTCCCCAGTTTAAATCACATGTAACTTAGTTTTTTTCAGTCTAGCCTCGCAGACTCGACCCTGCCAAATACTGGTCTCCCGCAAGACATCCATGCCATCAAAAGAGGTCGCGTTTCAGGTCCTCCCTGTCTCGTAGAAATTCGTGCCATCAGCGACGTTGCCCACACTGCATTTAGCTTGATGAACGTGAGGCAGAATCGCGTGGATCGAGCGGACTTAGCCGGCCTTGTGAGGGAGGGTCAAGAGGATGCAGAAGAGGATGAGGGCCCAGTCCCAAAATATCCGAGAGCTATTTTGCGTCTCGAGCTCACCGATGGTTTCACAACTGTCGAGGCTGTGGAATATCGTTCTATACCACAGCTTGAACTTGGCGTCACTCCGTTGGGGTACAAGGTACGTGTTGGTTGATCCCTTTGTGTCATTTGGAATTACGCGTCGTTAAAATTGTCAGGTCCATCTGTATACCCTCACGGCTCTATATACTGCAATAATGACTACTTTCATAATATTGTGTACTAGTATGTACATCCGCGCTCACCAAACTACTTTGAGCTGAGTTGTGACCAATTGCCGGCACAACTGGCAATTGGCGCACTGGCAAAACTTGGCAAAACTCCCAGACACATTGCATACTACTACTGATTATTACATCGACGAGATACCCTTCATGGTCAACAGAGACTGCACATCCCATGACAAACCATCCTCTGAGTCAGATCCCACCTGCTGAACATCATCTGCGAAAGCTGCGGGGATAATCCCTTTGTCAACCTGTTCCAGCTCTGTGATGTCGTACGCCTTTTCCGCCAAGATCTCGTACCCTTCCAGCTGGGGATCAATAGCTGATAGGAATTCCGCAATGCGTTGCTCAATCTCGTCAAAGGCAGCTGCAACCTCATCCTCTGTTGAGCTTTCCGGCCCCTCCAGTTCGTCGTCGACCTGGCTTTGGCTTGCCAGTGGAGGTGTCCATGTGAAATTTGCATTGAGATCTGTCGCCAGGTCCGTGTCAATTGACACTGGTATTCAATATCACCACTTCCCTCAGTGACTGCGAATCATAGTTTTATTGACGAAAAAGACAAAATACAATCGTCACCTAAAGTTCGTCAGATCTCATTAACGTAGCTTTTTATACACTCTCAGGCTCCTCGTCGGTCCCTGACAACGGATTCGAGCTGGCATTGACCTTGCTTCAAGATCTTAGGTGGCAATGGGCATTACGGATATCATCAGTTCGAAAGGGTGGATAGGTTCTTCCTACATCGCCATGAATAACAATATTCAGTATATAAAAGCAAGTGGTCTTCCTACTGTCCCATTCGGATTTATTTGATCCCACATCACATCCTCACAAATAACGTGTTTCTCCTTTGTCCTCGGCGTTGTCGCTGCTTTGACAGCAAGAAATGACCTCTCTTTTGCTTGCATGCTGGCGAATGCAAAGACTGGTGACTGGCATAAATGTGTGAGTATGAGTAGTTTGTGACCTGGATTTGACCACATGACTCACCGGCATGGTACTACTGGTAGTCCCTCCTTGGATGCATTGGCTACTAGTGTATCAGTGAGTCGCGTTTCTGCTTTCCCATCGGCGCAGTGGTTGATGGCACGATGCGCGAGTTGCTAGTAGTTTGTTGCTGAGTTGATCAATGTGCTTACTTCTGAAAATTCCACTGTCGCTCGAACAATGGAGAACTTGGAATAGAGGGGATCTCAAACATTTGAATACATAAAATATGACTGAAGTACTTACAATTTTGTAGTCTCGTCGTAAGCTTGAACATAGAGTACTGCCACGCTTGCCGATATCGACTGTCCAGTGTCTGTCCAGTCCGGACGTGCAGTCACCCCAGATCCGAACGTACTCCCTTGTTGCTAAGTAGGCACGAGATACGTAGATAATCTGTCGACCCTCCTGGCTTTTCTTTTGGATCCCCTTCTCTCCTCTTCAAAAGGCAATTGAAAACCGTTGGTGTAGAGAACCGCAAACGATTTGAGGTGCCGATATACTTCGGCAGTCACTGCCAACAGGCTTGAACTGCAGTCGTTGTAGGTAATTCGGGTTAAGCAAAGGAGCATGTAAAAAATGATACGAGCAACAGCTTCAACATCAGCTACATGAGAGGATGTCAACTTCAATATGCGCAGGGTGGTATGTTGAAATGACTCGGCTATAGGGTCGATGTCGATATTCGCACCATCCACCGATATTTGCAGCTCTTGCAAGCGGGGGCATCGACGGAGTACTGCGAATGATCCGCGAAATGTAACGGTAGGTGGACGAAGATGTGCCAGGCCCTCTAATTGCAGAGTTTGGATGTGCGGCCAACTTGACATGGCTTTCAAAAGAAGGTAGTTGTCAAGGTAGATGGAGCAATTAACAGGACGCAGCTGTACGAAACAAAGAATGTGTGTAACCGTCGCATAGTTGCTTGAGTGGTCACTAAAAGATTCGATTTTAATATATTGAAGAGTCTGGATTACTTTGCACCGTGACAGTGCATGGCAAAGCTGCTCAGCTTCTTCCCAAGACAAATCACCGGTTGTCGAGAACACTTGTAGCGAGAAAAATTCAGAGTGTCGCATGGACCGTGATAACATCCATGGCACTTCTGAACCGCAGATCCTTGACGTTGAGGAAAGGTACGAAATTGTCCAACGGGCAAAGGACTTTACCTTCGACGTCTCCCTCCAACCCCCGAATCACCACTTTGAGAAGGGTAGGGAGGTTGAGAGATGTTCCCATGCTACCAAGTTCGGCGGTGGACAATCAAGAGTTGCGAGAGTATTGCATGAATAGATGGCGTCAGATAGCGGGACAAGTAATCTGCAGTGTAATGACAGATCACGACGGATAAGCTCTTCAGGACAGCACAGCGGGTCACAATGAATTTCAAATCGAAAGGCAAGTTGGCTGGAAAACAATGACGCAGCGTAGGAGGCAGGAAGAGATGCAAGTATCTGATATTTGTACGTCGTTCCAGCCAGGATAATTACGGCAGTCTTGAGAACTATGTCTCGATAGGAAGAACCGCGGGAAGGTGGATATATTCGTAGGTGAATACATGCATTGAGCGCACACGGGCCGCATAACGCAAAAATTGGCGGGCCTCGTGCTCAGATAACGGTTTGATGTCTTGGGAACAGAAGTGATGCCCTTGAGTACAGAGCAACAACAGTTGGTTTAGGTGGTTTGTGTGATAATGGACGAAAAGAGATGAGCATAAGGATACCGCATAACGAGTCTGCACTTGCATTTGCGTCGCCAACGTATATCATCTGATGGAGCCTCGGTACACAGCCTAGCAGTGGTTCTATCCCATCCATGTTAGCCCAAAGCCAATCCGTTGCGGGCTCATGGAAAGTTTTACACGTCCTTGCACAAGTTGCAAGTGCCTCAAGGGACTTAAGGGATGTGGGAGACAATTCGGCAGATGACGATGCAATTTGGTTGAAATGCGTGAATATGTCCAAGAGGACTTCTGAAATAAGCAGAGCCCGATGCATTCTACTTCATTTTCGTGGCGTTTGTAGTGGTGAACAAGACACAACGACTTGTCTTTGGCGTGCCCCCTAAGGCTGTAGCCACCAAACATGTGATCACGTGGCACAGTTCTGAGTACAGTCGGAGTTCGACTTTCAAGCTGGTCCTCCGAGTCCTCGTCCAACAAGGGAACACACATTCTTGTGTCGTGAAACTAAATTGAACGTCCTCAGATGATAGGGACCTCATTTGTATGACGGTTTAATGTTCGGGTAAAATCACCTAGGTGCATATTAATTTGCCGTTGCACAAGCGCCTCAGCTGCGCTTCTGCTCGGTGCCCGTGACTAATGTTGTACAGCCCTCCGGAGTGATACGCATGTCTTGCTCCATGAATATTGAATGGTGAGGTGCAGCACCTTGATGTCGGATTAACTTATGGCCTAGCGGGCCGCACGTTATAGCGTCCTGTAATCCCGTGCCCCACTCATCCTCCTCGCCCGGTGCACCCAGTTATAGGTTAATGCACCGAGAATACCCCGATATGTCCCCGTGACGTTGTAAATGGTCCGTTATCAATAATTAGCACGAGCATCCCATATCATGAAAGGGATATAAGCTCGAGGTCACTTTCAAAAGCTGTCTTTGTTACAAGCTTCTACATTATCCGCAGCAAGATGCAGAGTATTCCTTGGCCAGAGCGATTTGTTGACTTGAAGCGCCAGATCGTCGAGGCTACGCCCGACTATGAGCAGCGTCTTACAGAATCCTGGAAGGATCTCCTCCAAGAGCTTGACAGGCGTACTACAGATATTGCAGAAGCTGGCCCGGATGTGAGCATCCATTATATCCCTGCTCTTATGCAAGTTGACCGTATACACAGTATATCCCCCAAGTCCAGTACAAGGACCTTGCTACACTCTCTGCTGAGCAAATCAATATCATTCGGCGCAAGGGTACCGTCGTGATCAAGGACGTTGTCGATGATGGTGAAGCTCTCGGGTGGAAGGCTGCCCTCGAAGACTTCATCAAAGCCAATCCCCATATTCAAGGTATGGATTAAATGATCCGAGTAATAAGTTATTGATTCGGCAAACAGGATTCCCCGAGCAGGACAAGCAATTCTTCATGCTTTAGTAAGCACGTTCTTCAATAATTTTTGAAAGATGTTAAGATCACTCTACTAGTTGGACGCGTTCGCAAGTGCAAGCTCGCGCACACCCAAATGTCCTCAAAGCTTCCGCATGGCTAAACAACCTGTACCACGTCAAGTCAGGCAAGCCGCTTGAGGGTGTTGACCTTAGCGTTCCCCTCGTGTATGCCGATCGATTCCGTATTCGCCATCCTGGCCCAGGATGGACCAATTTCCCGCCTCACGTCGATGGTGCGTTGCAAGATACAAAAATCGTTTAACTTTGGAATAGCTGAGCTTATGCAAGGTGGTGCAATTGAGCGCTGGGAGGATGAAAGCTTCCGTAAATGCTATGCTGATATTCTCAGTGGTAACTGGCGCGCGCATGATCCGTATGAGCTTGAGGGTCGTCTGGATGCCCGGAGCTCGTTATACGGTAGACCAGGACAAGTAGGGGTCCCTTGCGCCCTCTAAGTATGGCTACCTAATCTTCATTTTTAGGCGACGATATTTAGGTCCTTCCAGGGCTGGTTGGCCATGAGGTTTGTATCCCACGGGAATTTTGTCCTATCCGCAAAGCGAACCTGACGTGGTCATAATTTCAGCGAGGCTGCTCCGACACAGGGGACGCTCCGGGTGTTCCCTGACCTCATGCTCTCAAATGCGTACACCATTCTACGCCCATTCTTCCGCCCCACCGTCCCGCTCGACTCGGAGGATATTCTCAAGCCAGAGAGCTGGGTGTTTGGTACGTCTGCTTATTTGAACAGTATTAGCTCAAGCTGACTTCATCGGAAGACATCTCAACCCCCGACTTCCCCGGTATCTTAGTCCTGGAAAACGGGTTCACTGGCCCGCGCCCGACGCCAGAGCAGCACCCGCACCTCATGCTCGAGAAGACAATGACGTCCGTACCCAAGGTCAACCCGGGAGATATGGTTTTCTGGCACTGCGTACGTTGTTCTTTTGTCACATTCCATCATTTCATATACGAGTGCTACCCGCAGGATGTCGTGCACTCCGTCGAGGAAGAGCACACCGGTACCGGAGATTCAGCAGGTACGCTCTGTATTTTGAATCTATGGATCACCCCAATGCAAACCGATGTATTTCAGTGATGTACATTGGCGCTGTCCCACAGACGCCCATGAATACCGAGTACGTCAAGAAACAAGCAGAGACGTTCCTCGCGGGCATCAACCCTCCCGACTTTGTCAAGGACAAGCCGAACACCGGATACGTTGGCTTGGGTGTCGATGCGGATGTGAAAGAGCCTATTGCACGAATTGCGATGGGGCTGCCGATCCAAGTTGCATGAACATTAATTACCATTATAAGATGAGCGAGGTAGATATTCTTGTAAAACTAGTACTAAATTCAATAGAGGTGCCGAGGTGGGCTGACAGCGTCTATGTAGATTTTGTGGAGTGGATCAAGATTTTCACGTTCCCAGTATTTGGGCTAAGAACCGTTCGCCAGAATAGATCGTTAAAGTATGAACAACCTTAGCAGCTTCAAGATATACAACATTTAGAAATACAACAGCATGATGTGTAAATGATCGTAATGTTCCAAAACATAAATCCCTTTGATAATTCCATAGTGAGGTGGAGAAAATCTACCAAGGCTGATTAGCATTTAATGGTGCAGGCCAGTCGGGCAAGTTCGTCAGTGCAGCATTGCAGGACTCGCGCACGCGTCGCTTGCTCACAGCATCTCCTGATTGTCTATAAGAGGAGTGAACCTCTTTCAGCTGGAACGCAGAGGCTGCAATGGTATCTGCAGAAAGTGCAGCATGAATACTAGCAATACTCGCAGTAGGCGGCAGATATTACCATGATTCGAGTTAGCTTCTTTCACGATCTGGAGGAGTGGGTGAGCAAGTCCAAAGCATTCGATGAGGAAGCAATTACCTTCTTCCACTTCTGAACTTCACTGCCATACGCCTGATAGCCAGTTGGGTCAAACAGACCGGGTTCGCTGTTTCCACCCATCTGCTGCACCATCCTCTCTGCCTCTTGCTTGCGTGCAAGCCAGGCTGCGCTGAGTGCATCACAGGCGTTGGACATCTGCTTCCACGTATAAGGATCCCAAGCCTCCAATTCTGATTTATGCTGGCGGATATAATCCCGAGGGTGCATCGCACCGCCGGGATTCTGGCTTGCAAGGTTGGTGGGCTGGGACTGGGACCTATTATGTGAAGGCGAGGGACGCGGGGCGGCGTATGGGTCGAACTCAGAGAGGTAACTTGAAGTTGGGGGTTGCTGCTGAGGCTGGTAGCCACCTTGGAAACCTCCGTATTGCTGCTGCTGAGCATACTGGTTCTGGTACCCATTAGGGTATTGCTGGTAAGGCTGATGGAAGTCTATTTGAGGCGCTAGCTGTTGTCCAAAAGGACTAGACGGTTGAAAAGGCATGCCGGTCGGCTGTGGGCCGAGTTGCCTGATGAGACATAGAAGAGAAGTATAACATCAGCCTGCGGCACAGTACATACTATGCACAATTTACATACCCCAAACCGTAAGACGTAGACGCATACTGGTTCTGTTGATATTGCTGTGGTTGGTTATAGGGCGTCTGTCCTTGAAACTGTGGAATTTGTTGCTGTTGGAACTGGGATTGTTGCTGATAACCAGCATCATAGGACTGGTAGCCCACCTGCGGTGGCGTCGGCGACGAGGGAAGGGTCGATGCAGAGATATCGGGGAAGCGGGCATGTGCGGGTGCAGCATCATTCAAGAATGGGTTGTTAGACGTCTCAGCTTGGAAGCCGTTATACATGTCCGTCAAATATAAACACCTGGACTATCACGTTAGATGGTATAAAGGTGAGTGGAAAGGATCAGATGAGAGTTGTGACAATCTGGACGTTATCGTGGGTAGTCGCAGCTCGATGGTCACGATGTGTGGCACCTCAGACTGCGGCAATCCTGGAAAGTACTAGGAGTAAAAACTATTGTTCAACTTTATTTCGTACTCGGAACTCCTACTAGTAAAATCTCTTTCGAACTCGACATGCTCATTGACTATCAAACATGTCCGACACAATCCAACTCAACTGCTTATTTCACGAAGACGACTCGGACCCCCGCAAAGGCACCTTCGTTCCCAGCAAGACCATGGAAATCAGCATCCCCCAGGAACTGATTAAGCAGTAATTAGAGAAGTCGAATTCATAGGTATTAATTCTGATGCTTTTATCATGTACAACGTGAGTGGTTCCCAAAGTTAAGAAGAGTGTACTGCTGATAATGTGATCAAAAGGTTGACGCGTACATCACTGTCGGTGCGCCTTGCGCAAAAAGCACCATGCGAAACAGGATGAGAGTTTACCCAGATGGCATTGGAGGCTCTACGAGTTGACATGTGGGGAAAGCCAGTCAAAAACACGGACATTGTCAGGACTCAGCATCGATAGTGCACATTCGTACACCTTTATCGACCTTCAAAATAACACGACGGCATTGCGACGTGTAGCTTTGGATGTCCAAAGTCGACTACTTGTATGACACCGCGCTTGGTTACATCGAGTCAAATGCCAAGATAACTCGGAAGTGGAGGAACCCAGCCTATATCATTATAGAACAGCCTGGGATAGGTAGGCCAATATATTGGCTATTCATGACGCAAATGATAATTTTGTGCTTGATGTCGTTATTCGTAGGTAAGTCATTAATGTTCCTGGTTTACATCCTCCTCCAGCGACTACAAGTAGCGAAGCCTGTTGCTCTTTACACTTGTGATCCTTGGTACTTCTTATTAGACGAAAATGGTGTTACAATCCATACAGAGTATGACTGTGAACCTCTCGAAGCCCTTGATGATATTTGGGCGCCGTCGGACTGATGCTGGCACTATAGCTCGTTTCCCTGCTCCCGCTTTGATGGGAAGCTCAAAAACTGTGATCATTCATGCTACATCACCATGCAAGGACCACTGGCATCAATGGGCAAAGGAATATGGAGCTCGCAGATTCGTGATGGATGGATGGAAGACAAAGGAGCTTGCAGCACTCAGGTAGGTGATTTATGCTGCTTGAGTGAAGGTTATCTAAAAGCATATCTAGCAAAGGCATGCTCTTTACGGACAAGAGGGTGTTGCAGATATCCTCCAGCAGGCAGCAAAATAGGGCCCTGCACCCCGGGACCCTCTTAGGATAATCCGCAGCCGAAGAGCCGTCTGCCCTCTATCCGATCAGACCGCGGCCGCGTTCGCCTGTATAAATATTCCTGAAGGAACGATTATTTTACTTCTATTTGGTCTGCCTACGAGTGACGATGTGAAGTGAAGCCTCGTACGTCCCCACCACACTTCTCAAAGCAATATTGCAAATCTCGAACACTTTGTAAGTCCCACTGGATAGTACGAGGTATCGTTCTAGTGACATGCGTTTAAATGGTGCCGCTGTGTGGCAGGTCCTTCGTAAATGTGACCCCCTATCCCGACTCGTCGACTTCCGTGGTGAAAACTAGGCAAGCCGAATCATCCCCACCGCTAACAACCACCGAACCTTGGAGTCCCAGGGATGCGCTGAGTATAGGACCATGGTGCCCAGTGTGCTCCTTGACTAGTGTGCCAGTGCGAGCATCCCACGTGCGGAGCGTATTGTCTGCGGACGCTGACACTATCAAGTGACTTTTTGGTGCCGGGTGAGCTAACAGTGAAGTTACTGCGTCCTTGCAGAGTGTCAGCAGCAGCCTTCCAATACAAACGTCAATTTACCTGATGCTCGAGAGTTGCGCGGAGTCTCATTGTGGTGAGGTCCCATACACACGCTTTTCCATCAGTCCCCCCAGTGACTACAACACCAGGACTGTTTCCCGTTCCCGTGAGATCGACAAATTGCACAGCTTCAACGCTCTCCCCCTCAGCGTGTCCCCCAAGGGCGCCGACGACTTCACCCTTGCTGAGACTTACTATACGCACACTCCCCGACGTGCCACCAACAACTGCGAGCGTAGAAGAGGCATTAATTGCAAGGGATGTAATGTTCTCGAGATCAAAACGGGCGTCCTGTGGTGAAAGTTTGAATATTGGCGTTGGCGATCGCGGATCCCAATATATGAGAGTTCCATCCTCAGAGGCGGTAACTACCCGCTTGCCTGGTGAAACGAGAAGTTGATGCTATTTTATTTGGCTCCAAAATATCGGACATACCGTCAGGCGTAAACTCGCCACATTGAACTGGACCACTGTGTCCGGCGAATACCTGCATGGTATTTCCTGATGGCACTATTTACGTCAGTAGATCGAGGGGCGGCTGGTATATATTTTACACACATTGCCACAACCAAACTGTAGAATCGTTGGAACCTGCAAGTAAAATTGTTCCGCGGGGATGCCAGCGTAGCCACTGAATTCTTGTCAGTATGTCAATATGATCGACGGGGCACACCGATACACTTACAATCACTTCATCTGGACCCTGAAGCTCAGTCAAGAACTCCCAATTTCTGAAGTTCACTGTGCCAACTCTTCTCCATATCCTCACCTTTCCATCCATCCCTCCAGTCGCGATCATCTGACCGTCGGAGCTGAAAGACGCACTGGATACGCTATCCGTGTGTCCAGTCAACTTCACAATAACTTCTCCATCCGTGATATCCCATATGTATCCAAGATCATCTTCCCCCCCGGAGACTGCAAGCGGTTCCGTGGGATGACATGATATAGTAAATACAGAGCCATTGTGAGTGGTGAAGTGCTGCAGCGAGTTGTCCTTCACATCGGAATCCCCAGATGGAAGATTGCCAACCCCGTCCTCTGCTTCTTCATCCTCGTCCATAAGATGGTCGCCGTCATCGGGAACTTCTGCAAGGACATCGCCCGAGTCGATGAACACGTCCCCTTCTTCCTCTTCAATATAGTCTTCTGTTTCGTGAGGTGCCGCCATCGACAGCCTCTGGATGATGTGGTCGGCGTAGTTTTGGAGGAGATGGCTGTAATTTGCTGAGAAATCTCCGGCTGAGTAAAGCTGAGCAATATAGCGAAAGACTCGGATGATAACGAAAAGATAATAGCCACGTGGTTATCTACAGTAGAACAGCCGCTGACTAAGGCAATAGCATCCAGTGGTTCTTGTGCTTAAATTTAAACTCGAAACTCCACGTCGCCTCTCCAGGTTTTTCATATTGTCCAAACATCATGAGGTTGTCATTGTCGCTTCTTTTCGCGGGACTGTTGGCTGGCGTCAGTGCCTCTAACGTTGTGGAACTCAACCCGGACAATTTTGACAGTGAAATCGGCAAGGGGAAGCCTGGTTTAGTTGAATTGTGAGTTCGGCGCGGTACATCCTAAACAAAAACTCCTTTCCTGAACTTCCGTTTCTAGCTTTGCCCCTTGGTGGTACGTCGTGTACTCTCATGTGAACGCTCGTTGATGAACACACCTTGCCACAGTGGTCACTGCAAGGCATGTGCCCCTGTAATATCACGAGAGCAAGCACTTACGGTCACTCTAGAACCTCGCACCCACGTACGAGCAGCTTGCAGATGCCTTTGCACACGCAAAGGACAAAGTGGTTGTCGCCAAAGTCGACGCTGATGGCGTCGGCAAACCTTTGGGGCAAAAATACGGTGTCACTGGATACCCCAGTAAGTTCCCATATGAATTTTCCATCAATATCATACTCAGTAGTTGAGTGCAGCTTTGAAGTGGTTCGACGCGAATGGCAATATCGAGCCTTACGATGGCGGCCGCGACTTTGATGCCCTTGCTTCTTTGTGTGTTCACCATATTTATGGGCTCTGTCCGTGCTAATGTATTCTTTCAGCATCACCACGAAGTCTGGTGTGAAATCGAACATCAAGCCCCCACCACCCCCTGAAACTTTGATCCTTGACGTTCATACCTTCGATAACGTTGCATTGGACGAAACAAAAGACGTTCTTGTCACATTCACCGCGCCATGGTGCGGACATTGCAAGAGCCTCAAGCCAATTTATGAACAAGGTATAGCATTAATCTTTATTCATCTGCTAATTTTCCTGACACATGCACACAAGTTGCAATTGACTTCAAACCAGAGAGCAACGTGCGTACTATCCGATGATCTACTTATTGTTTCACCTCAGCATTGCTCTTCTGCAGTGCGTTGTTGCCAACATTGACGCCGATGCACAACCAAACAAGGAGATTGCTGGTCGCTACGGAGTGTCATCTTACCCTACCATTAAGTTCTTCCCTCGTGGCGGAAAGGAAGTTGAGGCCTATGAAGGCCCGCGCACTGAACAAGCCTTCGTTGCTTTCCTCAACGAGCGCTGTGGAACTCAGCGCGCCGTTGGCGGCGGTCTTAACGATGAGGTAAGTCATGTGCAAACCGGTAACCAAACATTAGCTGAACAAGTTTAGGCCGGTCGTATTGCCGAACTTGATACCCTTGCCCAGAAATTCTTGGGCGCTGCTGGTGACGCTCGTGCTTACATTTACAAGGAAGCTTTGACGCTCTCTGGATCGCTCGGCGAGACGGCAAAACACTACATCCGTATTATGGAGAAGGTCGTAAACGACCGTGAGTCCTATATCGAGAAGGAATCTAAGCGGTAAGCCACTCGCCGTACCTGTGGGCGTTCAACTGATCATGGACCGATTATCTCCTTATCAGCCTCGCTTCTATTCTCAGCAAGCGCACGATATCACCTGCTAAGCTCGATGAGATTAAGATAAAGGCCAACGTCCTGAGCGCATTTGTTGTTCAAAAGCTGGAGGAGGCACAGGAGAAGGTTGAGAGTGTCATCGGTAGAGCTACGGCTGAGCTTTGACGTTTGCACGTTTGATCATATCGTAAGAGTGAAGGACCCACACATTTTGTTAATCTGTATGCCGCATCTATATAATCTGAGTTTCACGTCCACTGGCCGGGAATACTGCCCCCGTGGCCTCCGTGGGCCTCCAATCCAGGCTGCGGTGATTTCCACTACCCACGTCATCATCCTAATTAGTTAGACCGTTAACTTAGACGCCGGGTGATGAACTAAAACAGGAAAGCAGGTTCACTTTCAGCAGGTTTGAACTTATTATGGACACGTTACACTTGTCGTCGGAGAAATAAAACCGGCCTCGAGGAGCCTCGAGGACGGATCCACAACCGATCATATCATGGATTGTGTGGCTACTTATTATTCCTTAAATTGTTATCGTTGCATGTCTCTCCTGCTGATCACGCTGAAGCACTCGACATTTCCTGCATCTTAAATATCGCGTAGCACACCATCTCGTTGAGACGTGCCGACCATCTATCTTATATCGTCCTCGATCAGCGATGTCTGATAACGATGAATCGTTCATACCTTCCCCGCCCTCCGACTTCTATGATACGGAGGCAGAAGAGTCGCCTCCCCTGCCAGTGAGAGTGCGTGTGCGGCATGAGCCAGAGGCAGATGCCCAAGTACCGCTTCGTGCAGTGCGCTATTCATCTCGCAAGAAGCGATGGGCTCAGACTTCTAACTGCGCCAAAGGCGTAAGGGAGCCCCTACCGTCTTCCATCCGCCTCGTGACATGGAACCTCGACTTCCAAAGTTCCGAGAAGAAGAAGCGGCTCCTTGCTGCCCTCTCCTACATACAGCACCGCGTTCTCCGCTGCGGGACCACCAGCGAACGACCTGAACCATGCTGCATCCTTTTGCAGGAGGTACACGCGTCAGTTTTCACGCAGATCCTCAATGCCGAGTGGGTGCGACGGTGTTTCATAGTTGTTCCCACTGGCCCGGACAAGTGGCCAGAGCAAGCATTCTATGGAAATGTCACGCTAGTCTCCCGCACAATTCCCGTGGTCAATGCCTCCACCATCACATTCAGCAACTCTGAGATGTATCGCAATGCCATATTCGTTGATATTAAATTGAGCATCCCAGCTCACGAGGACGAACCTCGCCTATCAGCAGGCATCGTGACCCTGCGCGTTGCAAACACGCATCTCGAATCCTTACCAAGCGGGGCCAAGGCACGCCCCAGGCAATTAAAACTCGTCGGAAACGCATTGCATGCGAGAGGACTCCTCGGGGGCATTGTTGCAGGGGATATGAATGCTATCGTGCCCACTGACGAGACGATCACGGAGGACGCCGGGCTTTACGATGCATGGGAGGGAGGTGATGACGACGAAGATGGTTTTACCTGGGGATACCAGCCTCTGGAGGAGTATGCGCCTGGCCGGTTAGACAAGGTGCTCTCTACCAGACAAGAGGGCTTCATTGTGGAAGAGCCAGAGAGAATAGGGATGGGTGAAGCGATTGGGAACGGCAAATGGGTGAGCGACCATTATGGGTTGGTGACACGCGTGCGCATCGTGCGGGAAGATTAACAAGATAATGAAGGACCAGCTGGTGAGAAATGACGGGGTGCAGTACTTATCATGACCACAACACTGACGCACTACTCAGGAACTGCGGAACGACGAATCAGATGGTAACTGACGTATTTTTACGTGAGTAGCAGTGTTCCGAACAACGATTCAACGAACGCCGAATGTTGTCAATGCACAAAAAAACGAAAATTCAAAGTTATGATGGTGTTGCCCGACAGAAATCAATGGAGGCCTTGGGTTCAGGAAGAGTTTCGCAAGTGTAGGCTACGTAGGCTAGGCTAGTTAACGTTCAATATATGCTACTATTATATTGTACCAGTGGGGTTGGCGTGGCGTGTTTGGAAGGATGATGTAAATAAACAGAGTCGGGCAAATAAATACGAATACTAACAACTTTTTTCCACGCAGTTCAACTCTCTTTCCCCCCGCGTAGTTAGTAACCGTGTGCATCAACGACAAGCTCACAATGAAGACTTCTGTTACCTCCCTCGTATTCTTCATTGCTGGTGCTCTCGCCCAGTTCACAATCAACACTCCGTAAGTCATTTCACTCGTGTTCACCTTGGGCTGTCCAAAGTCTTATTGCTTTTTTGGAACAGTTCCAATGTTGTTGAGTGCGAGCCCACTCTCATCTCGTGGTCGGGTGGAACTGGTGAGTTATTCAAATATGCATTTTCCACGCTCTTTCATGTCTGACCGTGATCTAGCTCCTTATTTCTTGGTCAGTGTCTTCCCATTAACATGGTTTGTTGTCAGCCATTGATTCGCGGTGATTTTTCCCCCTCTTACACAGAGGTAATAACTTTGTTCCATGTGTGTCTACTATCTTACTTAATGCCACTTTTCAGTATCCTGCCAGGCGCGACTCCCAATGGCGCTGCTCTTGAGAACTTGGGACAGCAAAACAGCACCTCAGTGACATGGACCTGTAACATTGCCACCGGGACGTCTCTTGGTCTCACCCTTCGCGACAGCGCTGGTTTAGTCGCCCAAACTGCACCTTTCACTGTGAACCCTGGATGTGCGTGTTTCAGTTGACCTTGTTGATCGGTTGCTTCGGGCTTAACCTTGGCATAGCTTCAACTTCATGCCTTAACACCACGTCGCGTACGTATCTTATTGTGTATAATTTAACAATTCGCCGCTGATGGTTCATTTCCCAGTTGCCCCTGGCCCGACCGTTGCAACTAGTGCTACTACTCCAGCCGGTACTACCGCGGCCGGTGCTACCACCACTTCTCATACCACGACCACCAGGTAAGTTGATCTTGTTGTCAAGTTGTAACGTGACCTGACATCACATCCCTTCCGCAGTACTGCCAGCGGTGGTTCTACGTCCACTGCCGCTTCACCTTCGACGAGTTCCGGTGCTGCCTCTGCCAACGTCATCCGCGTTGGCGCTGCTGGTGTCGTCGGTGTTGCTGTTGCTGCCCTTCTTTTCTAGATCCCCTCTGAACTCAAAAGACGGATACCAGTCGATGGACTTCCAGAGACATTCATGGCTTTTTTTTTTTTGCTAATCATTTCACCTGCGACATCTACATCGTACATTAAGCTGTCTTCTTTTAGGAGTATTTGGAGTTTACTCACTGACGTTTATATTCCCTCGTGCGACCGTTGGGCTTACGTGCCTATTGCTCTTATATCTTTTGATTGAATGATGCCTTCTCATTCATTCGCTCGTTTTTGTTCCTTGAGACATTCCTGCCTCTTCGGATACGCGTTGCTGTTGTAGTGCAGTGTTTCGTACGATCCGAATGATTTATCTCTGCTATATCTTGGCGTTTGCTGCATCATCATTACAAGTGTCGTTTCACTCGCTCTGAGACCAGTCTGATACTGTGGAGCAGTGACTCAGACTCGCTCCTGCTCGAGCTCAACTGCTGTTGGAAGCTTAAATGAACATGCTTAAATGCATCAGTTTTATCTTGACTAAAACGGTACTACGACTCCGGAAGAGTCCGGACGGGCCGACTGCTTCGGCAAAAACCTCGCCAAATATTGGATATACCTGGAATACCAACAGCCCTCCGGGAACCCCTGGACCCGCTGTTTCGTGATCTCTTCCTCCTGTTTCGTCCTAGTTTAGACAGCACGCCTCTTTACCAGCGTTTGGAATATTTGTCATACGTAATACTAACAAGCTTAGGGCCATCCAACGTTCTTTTTTTTTATCATATGATCACCGTCACTGGCACGATCGCAAGATGCGCGTTTAACTTCTGCATGAGCAGTACAATCTAGAAAAAGGCTTGCGAAGATCTCATTTTGAACAATCTTTCCCTGGCTTCTTCAAAAGCTTAAATACAATGCACTCAAGCGCACACCAAGCTGTGCATGTGTGCACTTGCACTTACTTATCGCCTGAGTCGTCCACATAACATCACGTTTTTCTCATTCATCACCCCAGCTTCGAAGGTAGTATCATGTCACGTTCTTAACTTCTCGGTGTTGAGCAGCTCTCCATTCTGTCTCAGACATACAAAGTAAGTATCTGCTATATATCCACTTCTTTCACGCCTGCATGATCTCGAGGACAGCGAAGCTAGCACATCCGAGTCCTCCCCTAAGTCTCTACTACTAACTCACGCGTCGGTCCCATCAACCATACTGCACCGATGTGAAAGCAGAAACACGATTCACTGCCACACTAGTTCAACTTGGATTGCATGCAAAGAGGTTCTACCACATCGGTGAGTCGTGTGGTTAAATGCAGGACTCAAACTAGTCATACTCACACATACTGGCTTCGTAGGGCATTTTGCGCAGTCTTTTTGAAACGCGCACGCGTAAGGACAATTTTTTTGCAATGGCAGGATCGCTGGCAGCTACAGATATCGATGTTGTCAAGGCAGCAACAACGGCAATGTCAAAGCAGAGACGCATTGTTTGTGAGGATCTGATGTGGGATGAACTAAATCTGAAGGGGACAATAGAAGACGGCTTGCTTATATTGTTCTTCATTGCGATGTAGGAAGAACCTATCTACCTGAAATTCCCTTGCGACCAGATGATATCTGCGATATCAGTAGATTGCTACCTAAGATTGTACGTATCTGGTGAAATTTGCATTAGAATGTGGGCTAATC
Organism: Suillus paluster; assembly: GCF_016628075.1. Lineage (NCBI taxonomy): Eukaryota > Fungi > Basidiomycota > Agaricomycetes > Boletales > Suillaceae > Suillus > Suillus paluster. The sequence goes on from NW_024537571.1 coordinate 754,206, forward strand.
CTTATGAACGTGCACATTGTAGTGCGTGAAGACGGTGAAGGAATCCACGGTGTTTTCGAGGAAGCATCGAAGTCACGAATTTGTCGACCCTTGCCGTGTTCGAGGTGGAAATATGATCCACGGTCCTCTGTTTCCCCGCGCCGACCTGTCGCTACTTAGTGGAAGGGCAGAGCCTAAACATGTGTTTTTTCTTACATCTGCTGAGTTCGACTGCCATACCAAGTAGCACGTGAAAATCCTTAAGATCGGTGACATCTCTAATTCTGTCTATAGTGAACCTGCATATTTCGTGCACAGCGAGAGTGGTCATCGTACCGACGAAGATGAACCGGTCATCTCTGAGGATGACTATGCCCCATCACGTTCTGCATCTGTTGCACCATCACGATCTCATTCTGTTGCGCCGTCACGCTCTTCAACGGTCAACCTGCGAAACTAACTACTTACGAATCTATATAAGCTGCTAAGAGTACTTGAATGATTGCATCTCTAGGAATGGTCGCATTTTGACGATTACACACATGAGTATGGAAGTTGGTGTCCTTTGGTATCATGTCTCGCTGCATAGAGTTCCAGTAGTAGGTTAGCAAGCAAACTTCACGGTCGAGCTTGTAGCTGATCGTACGATATTGCGCCCTTCGGTAGGGTGTAACCATGTATTCTGGATACAATATGAGCAGCTACATTTCCGCCACCCTGGAACTTCCTTTCGGTTAAATATTTCAAAGGTGCTAGTGTGCAGGGGTGAGCCGAAATGTGAACAGGGGGATAGGGTACTTGATATAGGCGAACGCAACACGAACGACCTCGTAACAATTGTTCGTCGGGGCAAATGCAGAAACGCTTCTCGACCGCGAGACCACCCCGGATGTGGAATGGACACGGCTCAGAGAATATGTTGCCCTGTATGATCGGTCGGGTGTTGGGAGTGGTCGCCTGAGATGTCGGCCTCTGCCTATGAGAACATCTGCGTGGATGGTCACCTTGCGCTGCGTGGCAATGGAGACGTAAAAAAAAAACAGACGCGTCGAATGCGATGTTCTTGAACATACAGAGCCGCTGAGCCATGGGCTGCAAGAGATCTATTGTTTCTGTAACTATCTAGCGTTGTAGCATGCTCTATTCGGCAAAGTACTCACATCGCATCAGCGACGTGTATACATTTATACCGATTTTGTGCGGGGATCAGACGCCAAATTACACAGAGACGAGTAAAACATACGCTGCAGAATATTGTTGAGCTTATTGACACGCGACGAGACACTCAGGTCAATGCTCTTATCGCCGAAATCAACAATAATACCACCAAGAACCGAAGGGTTGACCTGAAACGTATCAGAAGCCGCTTGAAAGGATCACAAATTCGAAGTACCTTATTTGTGATCTTCAGTGACTTTGCCTGTTGAGCTGCCTGAGACTGCTCGAGGATGGTCTCCAGCCAGGAGGAAACATCCTTAAGCAGCGGAGCAGCAGACGTGACAACCACCTCCAATTCTCCCTTATATTTTGAAACCAACTCGTTGAAACTCTCGATCGCACCTTGCGTCTCTCCACGTCTACCATTATCCGAAAGGACAGCAAACATATTTTTGGTTATCTCGGAGACAGGACTCCTTCGGACTGCAGCTTTCTGAACGAGCATATACGGCAACAAGACCCGAAGAGCGATCTTTGGCAGATAGTGTCGGGTTGTTAATGAATGCTTTGAAGTCAGGTACTTCGTTAATGACATTAGAGATGGTGTTCAGGTCCAATGTGAGGGTCTGCGGTGATTTCGCGAGAGCAGTCGAATATACGGCATTGGATGCGATGGAAGAAGCTACTCCGTCCAAGAATCAGGGAGGCGATTGCTGGACGGAGCGACGACCACAACATAACTTATAAGTTAATAGTAGTAGGCAATGATACTTAACGCCGCGATAGTGATAGTTCGGGCGTTGCCGCGAACTTCTGTTTTTGAACTAAGGGCCAATATCATATGCACAGCTCGAGAAAAATCATGGAATCTTTCTGCACTACCTATAAAAATGTGTGGTAGAGCAACACCGAATTCAAAGAATCATCTGAAGCGTTTAGTGGCGAGTTTGGTGGGGAGTTGTAAAACTGCTGACTGGACCAGTTGCCGTCGCTACTGTTGATTATCAATATGTTGGATGGGGACAAGATAGTCTCCTGTAGTCAGACCTTGAAATAAGGAAGATAGTCGTCTCATCTTTTATGGGGACAAGAAGGCACAGAGGGGCAGAAGCTGGCTATCGGGCTCCGAGGCCAGCGACTTGCAGCCTCGACCTCATGATCAGGAGTTGCTGCCAGTGCGGCCCGTGGTCACGTCATTAATATCGATAGGATACAGTTATTATTCAGTGTCCACCCAACTTTTTCGCGCCTGTTGATAAGTGAACACTGACTACCACGCACCACAGTTAGTCGATAAAAAAGTAAAAGTTCGCAAAGAATTTGAAATCCACTTGAGCCCACCGAGGCTCCTAGGGTAAGAAGCTTTTGAGAGAGCCGCAGCCGCCACGAAGCAAGCTTTGTAGTCGTCACACGGGGATATTGGGGGAAACGCTTACTAAGATCTAAACGTTGCTTCGTAAGCTTGGTCAGTCGACGATGTCTCATATCGCGGAACTTGCCTATCAGATGTGGTTCCTTCTGTTGCCAGTGGATAAGTTGTCAGTGCGGCACCGAGAGAATGAATCTAGATATGTAATTATTTTATTTAATAGGCCCAAACCTCGTGATAAACGATCGATAATGATCGATAATCACTAGTACTTTGTCTCAGACTGGGCCACAGTGTCTGGCTTGTCTGGGCCATTCATGTCTTCCGGAAAATTTGTGGTTGCGAGAGTGCGAGAGTCTAAAAGTTGGAGCGTATGTAATAAGCGCTAAGTTGGCGCAATTAGCATCATAGTGAGAATAAACACAAGAATACGCCCCGGGGGATGGGGTAAACTTTCAAGCGCACGAACAATTACGACTTCAAGTTGTCATCGATATCTCGATCTAACAAACATTTTACTGCACAGGGGTGCGTATTAATGATCGATTTTTGGGCCGCGGCCTACTCGCCGAGGCCCTTCGCTCTCGCCACGTCTTTCCTTCTGGCAGAAATGTACCAAACTGCGAAATTTCATCTCTATTTTCCCCAAGTACGATCATGGCCAAGCCTTCGAGTTGGCTTCAAAGGTACGGGAACCTTGCGGTTGATCGGAAGCTCAAAAGTGAGTGACATGTCATGGCAAGTGTGCCAGAACACCTATACCTTATAACTTTTTGCCACACCGCAAATGAGACCCAATCACCTTCTCGTCCCCCCTCAATTGCCCATTAACTTAACGTCTTCACCCTTCCATCTGATGGCAGTCCCGGAATGGACGATTCCTGACTTCATTCATCAAGAGCCGTGGTGGAAGAATCGTGGTACGAACTTGGTCAAGCGCGTCGAACAAATAATGTGCTTGACAATGTCGGCGAGCAGGCCTCCTGGTTCTAAATATCTGTTTGATATTACCACTACTATCATCAGCACTGAACGGTCTTGATTCGTCAGTTACTAAATGGTCGGTCGTGAGCATTCACTATCGTGGATGGTCGGTTCACCTTCCCTTAGGTCTGCAGATTTTGCCCGGATGGCAAGAATACTTTCATACTCCGCAGGGGAAAACCTTGGGTAGGCAGTCCTGCATTTCCTGTAACACTCTATTCATGATTACTAGGCCTCATAAATTCTGCCCAAGGCATTGGCGCCCTCAGCGTAAGCTGTAGCAGTGCATTGAAATGACTTCCAGCTCATATTGGCTTCAGGGAATTCCATTTTCTCCCTTATGTGTCTGACTTGCTAGGACGACGAGCAACTGTGTTCATCGGGGCGACCATCATGCTAGCTGGTGTCCTCACGCAAGCCTTATCGACCACCGTGCAAATGTTCATTGGTGCTCGTGTGCTCAGTAAGACGCCCATTCAAGGAATCATTCGGATGCTCATTTCCTTTTTGTAGTTGGCTTAGGCTTAGCTTTCTCCATCAACGCTGCTCCGTTGCTCATCAGCGAAGTTAGCTATCCAACGCATGTGTGTCAAATCACCTCGTCCTTCGTTCGTTGCTTCTAATCCCAGTTAAGCGCGGGAAATTGACTTCTCTATACAATTCAATGTGGTATTTTGGCAGCATTATCTGTATGTGACAATCAGCATCACAGATTTGGTTTCTCACATGTATTGCAGCGGCTTGGATCTGCGTTGGCGCTTATAATCAAGCGGGGGCATCGGAATGGTCATGGAGAGTCCCTGTACTCTTCCAAGCTGTTGTTCCTGTCATTCAAATGGTGTTAATATGGTCGGAACTCTTGGCTCGTGACTTGCTCAATTTGATTTAGTATCCTTCATCGCGTTTAGGTTCATTCCGGAAAGTCCTCGATTTCTAGTGGCTAAAGGTTTGGTGAGTTTTCATGAGGAAATTTTCCCGTAGATCAATTTTAAGCATTTCTGTTCTTGTTTCTCACAGGAATCGCAAGCTGCGCATATCCTCGCTCACTATCATGCGGATGGGGGAGACGAACATGACCACCTAGTAGCCTTCGAGATGGCCCAAATCCGACATGCTTTAAACCTTGAACGAGAGATTACTTTCAAATCATCCTACCTGACGTGCTTTGCAACTCCAGGCAATAGACGGCGCATGTTTATCATTATATCGATTGCAATATTCTCACAATGGAGGTTTGGCTACCTTGTTCTAGTCCATCACAGGAGTTGATGTTCCTTCCAGCGGCAATGGTCTAGTCTCCGCTTATATTAACATTGTCTTGGAGGGGGTGTACGTTCTCAAGGTCGTCGCGGTAGTATATGAGCTAAAGGTTCAACAGCGGCATAACCACGACTCGGACAAAAGCACTCATTAACGGCGGTCTGCAGGTTCATCCATGGCTTCTCAGAAGCTGGAATGTACACTGATCCTGTTTGTATAGCTTTTCAATTTCAGCAGTGCTCTATTGGGCACAATGCTCGTGGACAAGTTAGGCAGAAGGAAACTTTTCCTGATTTCAAACATTGGCATGCTGATCGGTCAGTACTATTATATGGTGTTGATCAAAGGTTTCGCTTAATATATTATCTGATCAGTCTTCTCTATGTGGACAGTTACCACCGCTCTTTTCACCCAGTCCGGAAATATTGCAGCTGCGAGCGGCAAGTTCGAAACCTTGTTATATGCACGTGTGGTTGATAAGCTCGCACAGCTACTGTGTCGCTCATTTTTATGTTCTTCTTCTTCTATGACTTCGCGTATACGCCGATGCTTGTATCGTATACGCTCGAGATCTTGCCTTACAATATTCGTGCCAAGGGGCTTGCAATTATGGTTGCACCTTTTGTGTTTTGTCTCTGAACACTGTCTAACGTCCTGCACAGAACTTTTCGGCCTATCTTACCAACGCTTTAACGTGTTCGTCAATCCGTGGGCGCTCGACTCCATGGGTTGGAAATACGTGAGTCGCTCGAACTTGCTCAAGTTATTGATCGTTAAATATCTCGCAAAGTACCTTGTTTACTGTGGATGGCTCGCCCTGGAGCTATTGTTTGTGATGGTATTCATTGTCGAGACGAGAGGTGACTTCATTGCTTTTACCTTGTCGAACGGCTCTGGACTCTTTTTCAGGTCGTACTCTTGAAGAAACTGCCGCTTTATTTGACGGCGTAAAACTCCCTCGGCATGTCACAGAACGAAGGGGTGAAGCTGCTGTGGATTTGTCCAGTATATCACCATACCTTAGATCACCCCGTCTAGAGAAAGACGGCCCAGACAACTATTTGGAACTTCAGGGACGCAGTGGAGTCCGGAGTAGTGTTCTAGGATCACATTCGCGTCTCGAATCACAGTCAGAAGAATCTGCTATTGCATTTAGATAAACGAGGAACCACCATCACGATACTGTATTTCACTGCGCAATTTACGATTCTGGGAGTCACTTGAACCGTCCCAGTCAACCAAAACAATGTCATTGATGCCATACGGTTTCTGAGAACCGCACTGTCCCCGCAGTATCCTGGAACATCGATTGACTTATATTGGCTATTGATGTTTTCCAGTTTTGATCCAGATCTCAACACCATCTTCCGAAGAAGGAAACGCTCCCCAACCGTCATGGTCAATTGGAACGGTTCGGTTGCCATCAAACAAGCTGCGGAACGTTGTTCCATGATGCTAAAGAATACGAGAAATTAGTTATAGCTATAATTCCACATGAAGACTTACCGAGCCAACGTTCATTCTAACTTTGGACGTAGATAGATCCAGCCTTGAGGAAATGGTTTAGCAGACGAGTCTATCCAAAAGACATGAAGGTTCTCACTTCGGGTCATTACTGAGCACGACTGCACATCCAGCATGATTGGAATCGCCCATGCGCACGAATCCAATGCAGTTTCTGTGCTCGAAGTAATCTACCATAGGCCCATATGCGAACGACTTCCGCGCAAGCAGTAACTGTTTCAGAGTTCGGGAGGTGCCCTCGTCAAAGCACTCGTCATTGGGATACAGGTCACCATAGAAAACACATCTGCCAAGACGCTCGTGTTAGGGTCGACGTTGTGCGAAATGACACATACGGATATCCGTGACATCGCAATAGGATGAGAGCGTATGCTTGAGCTTTGAAGTTGGTGTCCACCTAATCGAAGTTACTTACTCGGAAGCTACGGAGAAGTGTCATACCGCTTACCCAGCTCTCCAGAGACTGGCCGACTTGCTGATACAATTATTGGCCAAATGATGTGCGATCATGCAAACATTTGCTTACCGTGCTATCGGCAGAAATAGTCACTCGTGGAACAATAAATATCCAGTTCCAGCACTCACTCGTGATTGTCAACAAAAGTAACAGCATCTCCTGGCCTTAACTTCACCAGAGAACCGTCTAGAATGGTCCTCAAGTCGTATGAAGCACCTGCTTTGCTTGCTCTGAAAAAGTTCTCATGTAGTGGAACGTCAAAAAAGGAGGTCTGTCGCCATTAAGCCACGAGTCAGTGGTATCATGGAGGTGCACACCTGGCCACGGAAAGCCCGAACATATGGGATTAGAAGGTGCAAGCTGCTCTCATTCAGGGGCCTGTAATCCACGGATTCAAGGACGAACCTACTTCGCTGACCAGTACTCCGACACCGCAAATAACTGCTTCCTGCCATGGTGGTTTCGACTTCTTTGAATCTTCAATAGTAAAGCGGCTTTGTTACCACATGGATTGAATGAAGACAAGATTCCGCTTACAAACTCAAGAAGGAATCTGCGGTCCATGTGTTTAATAGCATCCAGTCTAAATCCGCAGGCACCTGTGGTCTAAAGCGATCTTAATAAACCGCTTGAGAAATGATGGAGACAAGACATACGTCAAGGATCCACGAGGCCCACGAAAATAGGTCGTTTTGCACTTCAGGGTGACGGTGATCAATCTACGATTACCAGGTAGATGATTAGTTGAGCGCTTCAATGAACCGGACCGACGAACATCAATTCCAAGGAGATAATCATAGTTCCCATTCTCATTGTCTACCCATTTTGACCAGCCTTTGTGCCTTTCTGATGAAATGCGGAATACACCTTTGGTTTGCGCGAGCTCATCCCAGTCCAACCCTTAGGTAATTTCAGTTATAAAAGCGAAAAGAGTGCCAACACGGACTGACCCGTAAAATGATTGAAATTCCACTGCATGCTACTATACTGGTTTGTATATTGAGCTCTAGCCGATGAAATCTTAGTGTGCTGAATTTACCTTCCCAAGCCGTCCAGCAAAATCAAAGGCAGTCCAGCCCTATGCGTGATATTGATGAGGTCTCAAAAACAGGCAAGGAGAATCACACCTTGACTGGTCTCTCGTTCTCAATATCCTTCAGCCGGTTTAATGGATCGACGCGTACAGCAGGAAAGGTTTCTTGTCTGTCTGCACCGAGTTTGTGCTTACCGTGCACGACTGAGTGTGAGCGCAGACTCTGAGGTATACTCAACACCCTTACATTGAGAACCGCATCAATGATGACGTTCATATCGCATTGCCTTGCAGCATCACAAGCTCTCAGAAGTTCTTCCTTTGTTCCCCACCTTGTTGTAACGGAGCCTTTCTGGTCGAATTCGCCAAGATCCCACTACACAAATGTCTGTATAGAGGAGTGTTGAAACAAGAGTTACGAGACACCGTACCAAATCATAAGCATCATATCCACGACCCGTCTATAGCAATCATAGCAAGACACGATTGGGTTGTGAATATATCATCAGAGCCACTGACTCTCACCGGTTCCATTGCTTTGTTTGGCGGAGGGAGCCAGATCTGCGTAAACCCCAGTGCGGCCAACTGCGGGGCTTCTTTCGCAAGATGTTCCCACCAGCTCATGTCTGGGTGCCGGGCATCCCAGGTGAAAAATTGTACCTTGAAGGACCCAGTTTGGATTTCAGCCTGCAATTTACCAACTGAAAACTCACCATCGTAGGATTCTGAGAGCTTCCATTAGGCCCAAGTTGCATTGTTGGGAGGGATGAGGGCACCCATTTGAGTAGGAAACAGTCTAACCAATACCTGAACTGGCGGTAGATGCTCGTCGAAAGGCGGATAAAGTACATAATATATGAGTCCATTGAACACGCTGGTCGGACGTCCCAACCTCAAGATTTGTACTTGTAACAAGTTTGGCACCGGCACCTTCCGAAGCCTATAAATTTCCTCGAAGCTGTGTAAGCTTGTTCTCTTCACCGTTTACCTGACCACCTTTCACCACTCATTCCAGGAAGCGTTCCGCTCACCGATGGGATGAGGAGACGTGTATATCTATCGCAGGATGGTCTATAGCAGTGCAGAGCCTCTTTAATCACTCTAATCACGAATATCCACGTTGAGAGGAGTTTCATGATGTGGCGACAATTTTTTTTTTTTTCTTCTTTCCGAGTCCTTTCTCCTCACCACAATATTATTTACACTTCAACCGTACAGATCGCCACATATATAAATGCATTTGATAACCTCATGAGCAGATGAGTACCAGCCGATCGAAGAAATCCATGTGCTTGTTCTGTAAGGGTGAAATATCATGAAAAGGACTAATTATTGTCGTCCTGAATAGGAGAAGAATATCATACATATGGCTTATATGTAGATGTACAATCAATGAAGGCTCTTGTTCGTGGGGATTATAGTATGTAGTGTATAAAAGCTAGCTTGATGGCAACGAGCGCACTGTTTTGCCTGTCACTTCTCACCGAGAAGAACCAAGTAGAAGCACAACATTCATCGATCACAGCAAAGACTTTAGCGATGCGGCCGCTCACCCACCCCGAGACAGATTTCATCCGCGAGTTTGGTTGAAACTTGGCCCTGAGCTTGATGGATGCAATCGTCGGGGGACATGCGCATCCTTTACCGGTGAGAGCTCGGTAGGGATGCCCAGGCCGGTTCCACCCTGCGGGGTGAAACCCGAAGTTTCAGCGAACCCATCGACTAGAGAAAGTTTAGTATAACGCACCTGATCCCACTGAAACATCGGAGGCTGTTGCTGCGCAGAAGGGAAGATGCCTACATTGAGCTTCCGCTTCTTCTTCTTGGGTGCAGGATCTTGCTCGTCTTCTGCGGTACTATCCGCAGCCGCAGCGGATTTTGATGCCTTTGGTTGTGAGGACTCGGTAGCTTTCTTCTGGTTCTTGGCTTCGGATTCAAGGGTGGCTTTCTTTGGTGCCTTCTCCTTTGGGGCGCCGGCGTTGACTTTCTTTGCTCGTGCACGCTTTGGTTTCTCTGCTGCAGGTTTTTCATCGGCACTGTCTTCCTGAGATGCCTTCCGTTTCCCCTTTGCTTTGGCAGAAGGTTCAACCAACTCAACAGAATCACTGTCAGCTGCCTTCGAGCGCTTGACTGGTTTTGCTTTCGGGCGCTTTTGGTTAGCCTCCTCCTCTGGTAACACAGGGATAATAGGAGATGTTCTCTTGCTCTGGAAATATTACGCGTTAAGACATGGCATAGGCGCATGAAAATTTTCTTTACCTTTGGAGCAGCGGATGGTTTGAGCGCAGCAGTTAGCTGAGCCTTCAAGTCTGATATCTCTTGCTCAAGCTTTTCCGCCGCCTTCTTCGCATCTTTAGCCTCATCCTCTGCCTGATTCCGACACGTTTGCTGCTCTTCGGCTTCGGTCTACAAATAATCAGTTTACTGAACTGACAAGTAGAGAAAATTTGACCTTCCAGTCACTAAGGACATCCTTAAGTTTAGTAACTCGACCTTTCTCTTTCTCGTATGCTTTCTCAAATCGTTCGGCGTCTGCTTTCGCTTCCCTTACTTGAACTTCCAATTCGACTTTCTTCTTGCGTAATACCTCCAGGTCCGCATCGTCGCCTTTTTTCAAACCCTGCCAATTGTCAAGTTGACGTTGCAACTTAGTAGCATTGTCCTTGTGTTCCTCAAGCTCCCGCTCGAGTTGAGTTACCCTCGCTTGTAGACCATCACGTTGCACGGTTATCCGAGATAGTTTGGAGACATTTGTAACAGTAGTCGCGTCTGCATCTGCTTGTGATTCCCGGAGTCGGCGCAGTTGATCCTACGACTATGTTAGACCACCGGTCACTGATAAGAATATTGACGCTGAATGAGCAGACCTCGACATCTTCGCGTTGCTTGTGAGCTGCTACAATTTCGTCCGACTTCAGCTTCAACTCAGATGAAAGCGTCGCGTGTCTTGCGCGTAGGTCGAGAATAGTCTTCTGGTACTGCTCATCGCGAGATTTAAACGAATGCTCCGTTTGAGCCGCTTGATAGTCGAGATCTGCCTGGAGGTCCTCTATTTGACTCTCTAGTTCTGCCTCCCTAGCCTGGAACATGGTGATCTTATAATCCCTTTGTATACGCGCAAGCCTCTCGCGCCGTGCAATTTCGCGCTCTTTGAGCACCGCAATTCGTTCGTCGTCCAAAGCACATGCCGTCCTGAGGTGAGCAATCCTATGGCACGCCTGCAAGGCATCGCAACCAGCGTGCCACTCCTTTTGCTCCGCTCGCCACTGTTGTTTTATGAAACTGACGGTGTCCTTGGCGCGAGTTTGTTCGATATCGCGTTCATCGTGTAGCTTCTTGATGGTGTGTTCCAGTGTCCGATTCTTCTGCACTAAGTTTTCTATGTGACCTTGCTGCGAGGCGACCATGGCTTCGTGCGGAGCAAAGGGAGCCGCGGTTCGCACCGGAGTTGGTGCTTTCTTTGAACTGGGCTGCGGCATCACCTTTGCTAATGCATGCATTAGATGGAAATGACACGTTTAGAGCACATCACTAACCAATGCTCGTGAACGAGTGTCAGTCTGTGTCCGTTGTGAGTATTATTATTAAAAGTTCGTTGATTGGAAGGGTCGATCTTGTTCGCGTTGTTGAGATGACGAGAAGGTACATCGTTACAGTATTAGGCAATTATGTACGTCATCAGATGAGTGTATAAACAACTTTGGTGTCGGTCACCGACGACGACGAACGGAAATTGCAGAGCAGCTGAGTGGGTTCTACCATTATAGTTACGATAATGGCACAACAATATCATCTGTACGAGATATTACCGTGAAGTTCGTCCGTGACTGTTAACCATGGCATCGATATTTATGATACCGATTCTACCAGCCCTCCCATCTCATCATCAAAGGACCTCCCCAAACCTATTACTTCCTTGTCCATGGCGAGATATTTAGGGGGTGTCGGAGAGCGAGTGAAGTGACCAAGATGTTTGAGAAACAGACTGATCATGACATCACAACAGGAAGATACGTGAGTTGGTCAATGGAGATCGAGTATTTCGAGAGCTCTCTTATGTCTGAGATTGGATGTCCTCAGTAGCATGTGGAATAACCGAGGCAGTACGTTCCGCTAGTGTACACTTTGCGGTCCATCTGCTCAACTGATTATACATATTGTCACTCTGTAACAGCATCATACGACGGCCACCTACGTTTCTTCGACTATTTCCAAAATCCCGACCTCGACACCTCCATGCATCAAGCACTCATAACTTTTGTCTGCGTCGCGTCTTCACAGCAGAATTCTAGAATATGACCTCACCGCGTGTCTTATATCTCCCACTGTCGTTTCCATAGATCTACACATCAGCCCTCTATCCTCCATATCTAGTTCGCACTCCCGCACCTCTTCGTGGGACGGCTTCGTCGGTATCTTGGGACACCTCAATTCCCGATGACCACCAAGTAACCACAGGCAATAACAAAAGCAGGCATAAGACAGCCCCTGCAAATACAAAACAGGAAAGCACCAATGGCAGTGCTAAAATCGCACACTGCACGCGTATCAAAGGCACTGTTTGCTGACGGAGACCCTGCCAAAGGTAAGGCATGCAGCTGCCGTTTCGACTCGACGGTGCGAACCCGGGATGTCGGGAGCGGTGTGCGTATTGATCCGATTGTAAGCCCTGTATTTACGCTGTGTGAACCCACCCGAATACTTCACCCACCAGAACGTCCCCGAACGACCGTTTCTCGATTTCGCTGATGGAAACCTCGCTGCATCCATTTGAAAGTGGCAAGTAGCAGGTAGTAACTGGTGCTTATGACGGCGCTGCACGGCTGTGGGACCTGCGGAGCACAGAAGGCACTGTGGCCAGCTTCAGGGTGTGGAATGGGATGGAGATCTTCGCGGTGGACCGGGGTAGGGGATGTAGCGGGCATCGGAGGCGAGGGTGGTATGGAGGTATGGAAGATCACTGGGGGATCTTAGGTTTGATACAAATCCAATTGTCTGGACTTGGGTCAAGTCGCAATCAACACCTTGATATCCAGAGAAAAAAGGGGTGGCAGATTCGTCAGACTCAGAATTGGGTGTACTTTGTGAATTAAAGCATGAGTACTTAATGCTTTCATGTCGTTCACCCCAAGCCCCGCTACGATCTGGCGCCCGGGCAAGACGGAACAGCGGACCGGGGAAGTGATATTATGACTCGGGATTCGATTCATCATGACCCGAGGTGTTTTCGAATTCCCCATCTTTTTCACATGGCGTATGCCAATGCCTATGAACCCCCCCCCCTCCCGCGAAGCCTGCTTAGAAGCTTTACGGTCCCGTCCCCTACGACATCAACGTCGCCTTTCCGCTCGACTCCACTCAGCTGGAGACCCTGCGTCTGAGGCTAACACCATTCATCCCATCCATTCACGCTGAAAAATACCATGCAGCCATATCAGACCCTACACACTTCTACCGTTATTATCCCTTTCCAGGAATGGAAGAACCTGGATCATATCTGCTGTTCATGGACGGTTTCGTGCGCCAGAACCCGTACTCCATCCTCTTTGCGATCATCGACAGGACCACCACAGACCCGGAAAATCCGGAGTGGGGAGGAAAGCTCGCAGGGACAATTGCACTCCTGGATTATTCACCGACGAACCTGTCAGTGGAGATTGGGGTGTTGTGTATTCTGCTCGCATTTCAGCAGACACATCGCAACGCATGCAGTGGGAGCACTCCTCAAGTACTGCTTTTCCATGCCATGCCCATCCCAGTCGGAATCCGGGTTGGGGTTAAGAAGAGTACATTGGTACGCGCATCCGGACAATGACGCATCCCTGAGACTTGCTGCTCGCATGGGGCTCAAACACGAAGGGACTATGATATGGGTGAGGGTGTTGCCTGTCGGGAAGACACTCGGAAAGACACCTAGGAAAAACGATCTGCTGGAAGGGCCTAGAAGAGACACTGCGATTTTGGCTATTTCGTGGGAAGACTGGGAGGGCGGAGCAAGAGAAATTGTGACAACACAAATGGCTCGAGTGAAATAATGCATGGGTAGTCAATTTACGCCGAGTGGTGCAATAGACGAAATGTAGAACTAGGAAGTAGTAACTTCAGCAGGAACAAGGATGATATACATAGCACTGAATAACATACGCGGGAATCAATGGTTTCGTGCGATCATGGTCCATGCAGCTGAATGAATCCATCATCTGGTATGCCTCTTGCTGACCTCCTCCTCACATCTGGGGACATGCTGGCACCCATGCTGTCTCTCATACCCATCCTCGCAGGGGAAGCCCCATCCACTCCAGTGCCGTAGAAGTGACCGGGTGAAATACCGTTAAATGGAACGTTCGAGTATCCCCCAAGATTAGGATGACGTGGAGTCACTTGAGGCATGCTCTGTGATACATATGGATAGTTATGATTTGAGGAGTTCGAGTGATTTCGAGTGATACGAGAAGGATCATGTGCACGAAATTCGGGAGGCTGCATTGAGGTTCGAGCGGCGGCATGTTCCTCCTCGCGTTGTCGTTTCTGGTACTCCATCAGTGGAGATGAGTCATAGTAGAGATCAGACCCTTGGTCCACAAGAAACCTGAACAGTTTTCAATTCCCTCTGAATACGACATAGCTAGACGACGCACTGTTGAGTTCCAACATCCCACTGTGGTCCACGTTCAGCACGAGCTGTAATAAGCAATGAATTCCAGTCCGATGCAGACTCCTGAATGCCCTCCTAATGTTAGAGTCCTGGTGTAAGTAACATGGCACTCACAATAGCCTGAGCTAACCCATTATTCGAGTCATAGTTGGGCTGGTGAGTGGCAACGCGCGTTTTCTCTTTCCTAGCCAGCGCTTCGACATGCGCGGAGAATTTCGCGCCTATCCTTTGAGCACCATGGCGCGGAACCTTGATTCTGATAGCTTTGGCTGGCTTTCCAGGTGCCATGGCATTAGCGGGTATGGCAAGCGTGAGGAATTCGAACGCTGACTATTGTCCGGAAAATGCCGGGCCTCATCGACGTCCAAGTCGGATTGGACAAGCATTAAATCGCATTGCTTCACTACCACGAGGTCTTCAACATATTCTTGAGAAGTATCTAAACTCTGCTGGCAACAATTTGTTTCAAACGGCTTTCCTACCACCCACGATGGTACTTTTGTAGCATCATTTCGTATTCGCTCACTTTGTGTTCAGCTCTCATATTTCTTATCCGTCGATGGACGGGGTCGCCAATTGAACCTCAATTGGAAGCGCTAGTCCCGGCTTGAAGAAAAGACGGACTCGTATCTCTATCAATAGAGTCTCCGTCATACAACGAGCACACCCACATCATACAGGTGCACATCGTGCCTTTCATATGCATGATGACATCTTTTGGAGCATTCCCTCACTCTAAGAGAAACAGTTCGTATGACAACTCTTACCTTTACTAGCGCATTCTGCTTTCAGTTAAGGCAGGTTGTTTTCGCCCTTACAGAGAGCGATAAAACTTCCTGCGATAGGCGTTCAATAATAATTGCGTCATACTCGTGAGCAAGAATCTGACAGGTGTCAGAACGTTTCGATCCGATAAAACCCTCCCATACTAATCGGAAAGGTAGGGTAATGTTCCCGGCTCCTAGGAATGAGACTGACAGGCACATACTGGTGACGTAGGTCGATGACGCCTTTGGACTCCAAGGAGCTGCGGCACAGTTTTTGCTATCAAAATAGCTGTTCCCATTTATCCTCTCCAATCTATGATACGCTGCGGCGCATAATAATTTTTGCCGATTGGAGTGCGGTTTTTACTTTTCAGTGCTGTCCGATTCGTCGATGCGGTTCATTGATCGGGAAGAGAGAGGAGTAGCCCAGAACATTTGAAATTGTGGTCAAGAAAGAAGGAAAGATACTTTTTTTCGTGCCGCCACTGTAGGGTCTGTCCATCCTAATGGTGGGCGGCAGTCCGAAGAAGGCCTGATCATGGCTGGCGGAACTGACTACTATGGCCAAAGAAATTGCAACAGCCGGACAGGCTTGTAAGTTAAACGCACCTGCGGGGACAGTGTCCGCAATTTGTGGCGCCAAAAAACTCAGGGGCGCACACTCCACCAGTGTCACGGTGATATCATCGCATTGAAATAACCTCACCGCCAATGCTGCTAGTATAAAAGGCGTCACCTCTTGATCAACTCTCCCTATTCCATCTTATATTGAACTTCCCCCATTTTATACAAACACTATGTGGTTCACGCACGACTCTCCAGAGGCTCAAGCACATGCACAGGTAAGCTGAAGTGGTGTATTAGGTTGACCGCTCGTCTCAACGATGTGTAGGTGACTGGTGGACACACCGCCAAGCTGAGCCACGAGCTCATTGCCTCCGCCGCGGCATACGAGGTTTGTCTTTTGCGTTTGTTAAACATGACATCATCACCGATCACACCTTAGGCTGCTAAAGCGTACGAGAAGCACGTCCAGGCTAACGGAAAACCCGCAAACCATGCGAAGGCCGTCGAAATGTTGTGAGTATTATTATGTAAATGGTTTCGAACTTCTCTGAAATAAACAACCCTTTGTAGAGCGGCGCTGACCGGTGGCTTCATTGACCGCATTGCAGAGACTAAGGGAATGGACGAGGTTGACAAGCAAAAGGCCAAGCATTCAGGTGCGTTGCATAATCTTTTGCAGCATGCAATGCCCTGAAGCACGACTTTTGTAGCACAAGAACGCGCCAAAAGCACCCTCCAGGAGAAGGGTGATTTCTGATTGTGTCGTAGTAAATCAAACATGCACAATAGACTTTGGTAGCAGGATGCACAATATAACCATTAGTAGACTGAACATCAGAATGTAAATTATATGGATGGTTTGAAACTTAATGGGGGGGGAGGGCTTCCAAACGGCGGCGACTGAATATCGATCGTGAATAGTCTTCCTATGAGGATTTCTTTTTAGTGGCTACAGCGTACCGGTACCTGCTAGATGCGGAATGAAGGATGGCGCGTTACGCGCAAATATTGGGGGGACTACTAGCCAAAGAAAGATCAACAAGTAGAAATAACGCGTAAACACGCTCTTCTTGTGACCTTCGACTTGTGGAAGCATCTAAGGAGTTAATATTTGGTTAAGATACTTACAAGACTTGTACAAAACAGTGCAAAGCATGTCCCCTTCTGGTTCTGTTATTCCCTCAGCACCTGGACCATCAAGTCCTCTCACAAACTCGTATACTTACCATTCTCCAACGCCCACAGCAGCAGGGCCATACATCCTTGGTGTAGATGAGGCTGGTCGTGGCCCTGTACTTGGGCCACTCGTTTATGGTGTTGCCTATTGTCCTGCATCTTGGAAGACCGACTTAGAGAAGCTTGGCTTTGCTGGTGAGCATATCTCAAGCGCCCAATTGCATCATGACGCGAGCCATGTCTTCTACCAGACTCAAAAACACTCACATCGGAAAAGCGAGCTCAATTGTTGGGCGTCCTTAATTCTGATCCTCAGAATCTCGGATGGTCTGTCCGAGTCATCAGGTATGCATACATCTTCTATCTTTTGCGAGACTTCTTATGGTGACTAGTCCGCAAGCCATATCGGCTGGGATGTTGAGAGTTCCACCGACGAATCTCAACAAACAATCACAGGATGCAACTGTATTGCTCATACGTGAAGTTCTTCAGAGTGGGCTCCAGTTGTCCGAGGTTAGCATGAACTCTGCGTTTTCGAATGAATACTAAATCACCCTTTGATTAGGTATATGTGGATGCTCTGGGAAACACGACTACTTATGAAGCCTATCTTTCTTCCCAATTCCCGGGAATCGGTTTCACCGTAACAACGAAAGCAGATTCAAAGTTCAAGATCGTGGGAGCAGCTAGTGTGGCAGCAAAGGTGACAAGGGATGCGTGTGTGGATGGTTGGACCTTCGAAGAACTAATCGAAGAAGACGGCAGTACGGTTAGGAAAGCTCGAAAAGAGGAGTGGAACAGAGAATTCGGGAGTGGCTATCCATCAGGTCAGTTACTTGAGTTGCACAAAATTCTGTCTTCTTGCTGAACGCAATCGCAGATCCAAAAACTCAAAGTTGGATAAAGAACTCACTCGACCCTACTTTCGGTTTTCCATCCTTGGTCCGATTTTCGTGGACAACTGTTAAAGTCGTGCTGGAGAAATCTGCGCATTCTGTGAAATGGTAATTATAATCTTATATCATCAAGCAATACCCAATCCTCCGTCCTTTTTTACAGGATCGACGAGGGGCAGGAGTCATTAATGAAGGCATTTGAGGGCGGAAAGGGGAGGGAAAAAGACCGGTGCATTGTCACAAAGGACCTTGGTATCCAGAGCGTTGGAATGCTATAAAAAGCGCTGCGTACATTTGCCAACTTGCAATACTTACAGGTGCTGTGGAGCAAATAGAACGAGTCGGAGGCTTACGGTGTCGGTGTCTTGCTTCAAATGACTGCGCCCTCCAGCAACATTTGTTGGACAGGCGTTCGAGTTTCTGGTGCGGCCATCTGCCCATCTATCTCTAACTTCACCCGTTCGTACGTTCACAAATTCTTAAGGAGTGGACGAAACAGACCAGCAGTAAAAGTTGTGGCGGGCGCGGCATACCGGCATCCGGATCGTGCAACAGATTGCAATGATGATGGCTCGCGCCGTCTTGCTCCATCTTCGATATCACTGCACCGCTGCAAGGGTCTTGCGCCTTCTTGAGGGTCATCGGCTTCGTTATTCCCTTCATGGACCCCGAGTACGCATCCTACTATACTACCTTGAAGGAAGTCACATTCGTGAATTCCAAACCTCTGACGAAGAGATGAAGAAGATCGTGTTCAGGGGTGGTCAATCAATTCTTGACATCCTCATCAAAGCCACTACCCAGCGCCCTTTAAAAAACATAAGTTCAAACAAGTTCTCCTGACCTGTCCGTCCGAGTCGTCCACACGAAGTACATGTCAGCATTCGTTTTCACTCCCCATTCGATAATAACTTACCCTCCCCTATCATATTACACTTCGAAGTTGTCACGTCACGTTCTCAACGTCTCATTGAGTTGTCATTTTCTCTCCATTCTCTCTCAAATATACAAAATAAGTCTATATGAATCCACTTCTTTCACGCCTGGGAGGACCCTATAATTCGCTGCTAGTAACTCATGCGTCGTGCGATCAACCATAATGCACAGATGCGAAAGCAGAAACACGACTCACTGTAGTTCACTGTCGCGACATGCCACTCACTCAGTCACACATATTAAGACAACCTGCCACGCCGGTGAGTCATATGGTTAATCTAGGACGAAACCTACTCATACTCACCCACAGAAGGTAGCCCTGCGGCACGCATTTCTGCCCAGGGCAGCAGTCACCTAAGTTGCAATATTTGTGACATTTTTCAGTATCAGGGTCACTCGCAGGTATTGATGCTGCAGATATTGATGCTGTTAAAGCGGCAACGACGGCGAGGACGAAGGAGACACGCATTGTTTGTGAGGATATGGTATGGGATTAAATAAATCTGAAGGGACAGTAGGAAGACGGCTTGCTTTTATATGCTGAATATTGTTCTTTATAGCGATGTAGGAAGAACCTATCCACCTGAAATCCCCTTTCGAACAGATGGTATCTGCAATGCCAGCAGATTGCCACCTAAGATCTTGAGAACTTAGTTCGTACAGTCCGACTATAACTTGATTACCCGTGAACTTCATTGAAGGTCTACTTCGAGTCAGGCTGGCGATTTGGCGTGGAACAGAATATCACTTTGCAAAGCAAGGTCAATATTCACTGCGGGAATGAGAAACTAATCAGAACCCGTTCCAAGGGAGACAGCAAGGATAATCTGAGGCAAAGTAGACCTAGCTTATCATGATAATCCAGCATAAATCAGAGGTGTGGCCGAATTCGACCCACGATCGCGATACCTGTAATTGGGTCCTTATCAAACGGTCTCACAAGACCTAGGCCCGTCCAGATCATCATTTTGCCTCGGTAAATACATGCTATACCAACACCAGCCTCGGAATATACTCTTTGCGACCGTCTGAAATTCTCTGAATAGTGTGTCCCCGACATCTGGAGTTGTTTATGAGATCGTACGTGTTGACTGATTTCCAAACTCCAGCGAAAGGCAATTAATCAATCGTGAGATAGAAAGTGGAGCCAGAGAACCTCGTGGTTGTCGATGTATGTGATGGGAGCTCGTCGTAAATCGTCTGGACGTTTTTATCTGGGTTTTGACTTGGTGCATCGCGAAGCAGAAGCCTTTCCGCATAAGACGAGAACGAGGGAAAATAACCCATACAAGATGTATTATTCATGCGGTCATCCAGAGCAGACGGCCCCCGCGACACTGATGAAGCATAAGCACTGCCAGCCCTATTCGAAAGTCGAGAAGGTACTGACTGGACTATCACAATTGAATGCAAGACGATGCATTTTGGAAGGTGTGGAGAGATACATCGAACCGAAGTATGAAGGCACCGCGTGTTATGTCGATGTCGTCCAGGAAGACATAAATAGTATTTTTGCAGCAGTTAATGGAGGCAAACCCTCATGCCCTGAGCGTCTACGGAAACACGAGGCAGGTTAATACAGTGAAACAGCATCAAACGCATGGTACACCACCTTTGCATCAGCAATAAACCCACAACCCTCCACCCAAGTCTACCTCGACATCAACATCATCATCAACTTCTAGTAAAATGTCGCAACTCATCCCAAGCACCACACCCATTCGAACATTTAAAGATCATACATCCTTCATATGGGGTGCAGCAGTGTTCCCCGATAAACGACGAATGATCACGAGCTCGCCCGACAAGACGCTTCGTCTGTGGGACGTGAAGACAGGTGCAGTGTTGAAGAAGATGGAGGGGCATAGCAGCGGGGTGTGGGGATTGGCAGTATCACGAAACGGGCAAATGATAGCAAGCGGTGATGAGAACGGAGAGATCATCGCCTGGCACGGAGAAACTGGGGAATCTCTCAACCAACCTATCAAAGCCCACTCCACTTCGATCTACACTTTGGACTTTTCACCCGATGGTACGGTGCTAGCCACTGGTTCATTTGACCAAATGACGAAGCTTTGGAACACCAAAACATGGCAGCCTCAAGGAAATCCAATCCAATGTAGTGGCTTCGTCTGGTGTGTTCGGTATTCGCCGTCCGGCAAACATCTTGCCATCGCAACATCCAACGGTATCGAAATTTATAATTCAAGCACACGGGAACGCTTCAAGGATCACACATCAAACCAATTTTCACTCGCGTGGACGCCCGATGGCAAACGCCTTCTCTCGGGGGGCGATAGAAACGATCCTACCATACGGGAGTGGGATACATCTACTTGGACGCAGGTCGGTGATCCCTGGAAGGGCCACACTCACTGTGTCCGTGCCATTGCCATTCATCCTGCGGGCACCCACGTCGCCTCCTCATCTGATGACACTCATGCTCGTCTCTGGCGTCTCTCAGATCGACAAACCATCGCCATCTTCCAACACTCCTCTGCAACGTACTGCGTCACTTTCTCCATGAACGGCATGCACATCCTCAGCGGAGGTTATGATAACATGATCTCACAGTGGGAGGCACCCAAGGACGTAAATTCAAAGGCATGTCTCTGTCCCTGACTCTGATGATGCAATTCCGAGCATGCTTCATGTCACAGATCCTCTCTGTCAATGCAACCGCCCATGATGCATGCATCGCGGGGGACTTGTCTACCGCTGAAGAGGTATTCACACAGGAGATCAACGCCGATGAATGCGACTACACCTCGTTTGCCAATCGTTCATTCATCATGGCGCGAAAACACGACTACGACCACGCGCTTGAAGATGCCACCAAGGTGAAATAGACCGACTCATCATCGTTCCCTTCGAACCACTAACTTCTTTTGTGATATAGTCCGTCGCCATTCAACCCTCCTTGATAGGTTATATCTCCAAGGGCATCGCCCTATGCGGAAAAGGGCAGGTCCAAGACGCGAGGACAGCATTTAACATCGCATTCATGTTCACGAACGAAGAGTCAAAAATCATCCATTTTCTTCTCTTGATTCAGGTATGTTGATTTTTTTTCTCGCATACTCCCTATTTCATCGCGGATTTCCAGGTCATCGCACTATTTGGTGCAGATCAACATCAGGAGGCAATGCAGCTTGTCCAACAGCTGGCTGCAGCCTGCCCAGATGACAATACTCTCGCGTATCGTGTCGTGGAAGTGAGTACCTTAATCGAGTACAAGGTTTCATGCATTGAAACTGATTTCTGATCGGCGTCAGGCCTATCCTACGTGTTCAGCTCGGAACCAGTGCCTTGAATGGCTCGCGGCACGACGAAGCCTGCAGACCACTTCACTGCCGCTATTCCAGTCCAGCGCTTTTTTGTCAGGGTCGGATCATTCATTTTGTGTACAAGGACTTGGTGGTGGTACGTTGATGTGATATAACCGAACCCGCTTTTCATGCCCTAATCGCGTGCTTTTATAGCTATTCGGGTTGGACCTCGAGAGATTATGGCAAATTGCAAACCAGAACCGATGCTGATGCCCTCCTCCGGGCAGGGAGACTCCGAGAAGCCCTCGAATCACATCAATACATGATGGATATGAGCGACGAACCTACGAAGGCCAGCTGCTTCGACTGGTCCACTGGTAAGTTTTTGTGAATATCCCGCAAGCTAGAATCCTCACCCGTATTTCACTCAGCTTTCACGCAAGAGTGTAGAGTACTTTGTCTTGCCAACGGAGACGCAGCGCTCGCTGCAAGTGACTATGACAGGGCCATCGAGCTGTATTCAGTGATTATCGACCTAGATTTTGCAAACGACATTATCTTTGCAAACCGTAGTAGGGCAAAGTCGCAAAAAATGCTATGGGACGATGCCGTTCTCGATGCGCAAAAGGTTCGATGACATCTGCCGTTTTGTAGCCAATGCTCACTTGGGCGATACATAGGTCATTGAACTTAATCCTTCGTCTCACGTTGGATACGAATTGAAGCATACAGCGCTTCACGCAGCCCAGCGCTACGATGAAGCCATTGAGGCCTTGGAAATGATGATCTTGAAATTGGAGAGTGCTACCGACACGCAAATACGAAGTAAGCTCTAAGTAACCCGTATATCACGACACTCAACTCTTTCCGCAGAGCTACGCGAACAGTATGTCAGTCTCTCCGAAGCAGCAAGTGCCATTCGAAAGGTCGTCCACATTCAACTCAATCTTACCCCGCTGCGTCTACTTAACACCGCCACCGGACTCTTATGTGACCGAGAAGCGCAGATTGGCGCCTTCGAAACAAGAACAGAGTACAAGGAGCTTCTGGTATCGACGATGAAGCACCCTAACCTCGGAATGGAGCACATGACAGAAGTGGTGGCGACATACTTCCGGTGCACCATGCTATCGCATAGGTGGGAAGGGACGGAGCCATTGCTGCATGACGTCAAGGACAAGGACATATACGAGTTGAACCCGGCCGGCGGTCTCGCGAAGTTGCAGTCACTCTGCGAAATTGCTCGTAAGGCGGAGTATCACTGGGCGTGGATGGATTCGTGTTGCATCGACCAGACGAACAATATCGAGGTCCAAACATCACTGGATTCCATGTTTGCCTGGTATCATCATTCAGCGCTCACGACTGTCTACCTGTCTGATGTTTCGCCTTCGTCCACGTCTGGCGCGCTGGCAAAGAGCACTTGGAATACCCGAGGATGGACCGTCCCGGAATTCCTAGCTCCTAAAGTCATTCGATTCTACCAACAGGATTGGACACCATATCTCAACGACCACTCCCCCAACCACAAAGAATCTGTCGAGATCATGCACGAGTTGGAGAGTGCAACGGGCATAGAAGCACGCGCCCTCGTTGCCTTCCAACCCGGGATGAGAGACGCCCGAGATATACTCCAATGGGTGTCTGCGCGCGTCACCACTAGGCCAGAAGATATTGCATACTCATTGTTTGGCATTTTCGGTGTCCGACTTCCTATCAATTATGGCGAGAATAGGCAAAATGCGGTCGGGCGGCTCCTGCAGGAGATCGTGGCTCAGTCGGGCGACATCACTGCCCTCGACTGGGTCGGACAACCATCCACGTTCAACAGTTGTCTTCCAGCCAACATTTCCTCATACGCAACTCCACCATGCACCCTCCCATCTTTGTCTGAAGACGAAATCCAGACCGCGGTCATTTCGCTGCAAAACACCGTGGCTGTGGAATTGGCTGTAAAACTTTATGACCAGCTTGACAATACAAGCACCCCTCGCTTCGCGAACTGCAGACTGCATCTGCCTTGCATCGCATTCCGTGTCACGGAACTCAGACGGAAAAGTGGCCCAGCCCAAGAGACCCGCTTCACGTATGGAGTGAAGGCAGACGGGCTTGACAACCTGCTGATCACCACGAAAGAGTCGTTGGTTCAGTTCTCGCGGGCAAAGCCTACTCGGCAGACATTCTTACTTGTCCGTCCATGGGACAGTCGTCTCCTCGAGCTGCCTGATTTTGCAGAGCTGCCTGCCCTTGGAGACGATGCGGAGAGCTTTGAAGAGTGGTCCGAGCCCGAGTCTCCGTTAGACGACTCACCCGGCGGTTCTCTTATAGAAGAAGAGCTGGATGATTCAGAATCTCACTCGCGAGCCTTGCGACTGATGGTTCGCCTTGGGCAGCCGTTCGGGGCATTTTTACTAACACGACAGCCTAACGGAGAATACACGAGGATTGCATCAGATTATAGTATTATCGCACAAGTCAAAGACGTGACTTCTATTCCCAACATCATGAGCGGAGTCAGGATCGTAGAAATATTGTAACTGTATCTTTTTCTTCAAGACCGGGGATCTCTGAACGGGTTTCGTTTTTCCCTTGACGATCCATATGCATACGCAGATAGTCTATGATTCCTTCGACTAAGCAGCTATTCATTTCATCACGGCCGAGGTAATACTTGTCTGTCGTACATCATCCAAGCCTTTTCATCCTCCCCCACAACCCCGCATTTACCCGACGCCTTCGCTATCATCAATTTACGCCTCGGATCCTCTTGGTTATGCCTCTTACAACCAGTAGTACACGAACCGACACCACATTCAGCTACACATCCCCAATAGCCATGTTCATGACCTCCCTGGTACCTCAAGTAGATTTCTTGAGTCGTCTTTAAAGTTTTCGTTCGAGTTTTTGTTTGTGTACTAAGTGTTCGAATCCGTACAACTAGAGCCGCTTTACATTGATCATGAAGGCGTGACTCAGTTCAACAGTTCGAACGGGATCAATGATCAACGTTCAACGCAGAAGATATCCTTGTACAGTCCTTGTTCAGAACGGGATGACAAAATGTCAGTCGAGTAAAACACTTTGAAAATTATAACACTGCTCAAACATAAGCCGTGTGAAATATACCATTGCAAGGGTTGTTTGGATTGAAAGCTTTTGCCAAATAACTTCCTAGTATGTGGTACATACAATACAGTATTACACGATGCAACTCTTCCATGTCTCTACGAGGCCATGCTCGTTGCGGGCTCGGGGACACCATGAGCACACCAGACATCCCGAATGGCCAACAGCTTTCCTTGCTCAGCGTGGGCGACAGAACGCCCGGGGGTGTGACCATCACGGTATTTGGTCATAGCACGTCGTTACTACTCACCTCTCTGTTGTGATGCAATTTTCTACATCCGTATCAGCCATATTTTCCTTTCTTCAATCCAAGCACTGAAAGGAATGTGCCACAGTTGTAGTGAAAAACCACTCGGACCATCCCAAGATCCGACGACGCTGCCCCACACCTCCGCTGAGAATGGCCATTGAATCACCAACTAACTGTTGCAGAAGAGGGTTTGGGACACACGAAGTTGATTCTCTGCCTGATACTATCTTGGACTTGCGTAAGTTCTCCCTTGACTCTTCCTCTGCTCTATTCGTGTCGCCGGATGTGCTCGTAGTGGTGTTTCTATCCGTCAACGTGTTTTGTGACCTGAACTGACTTTGTTGCTGTAGCAATACTATAAATGTAGACTGCGATAACACGCTACATGCAAAGCTGGAGATGACGATACGGCCCTATCGTCCTACTGTTGGACTACTTCGAGCATATCATGGGAATTACGTCTCGCATTCGCTGATGTATTGTGCACCACGTACGTTGGCGGAAATACAACATGTCCTCAAAGGCTAGTCTAAATTTTGTTGTTTGATGTCGACTTCCAAATGCTTCTCCTCCTCGCGGGGACACGAGAGCCTACCTCCAGTAGCTCGAGCACCTCATCCCGGCCATATGACTGCGAACTGGGGCAGTCTTGGAGCTAAACTTACCATTGGGGTATTGTCGAACTCTGGCGTAAGTGAGATATCTTTTGGGATGATCAATGGGACGATCTCTGCCTACGGGAGACTAGAAGGTGCTTTGTTTTCAGATTACCGACAGCTTTAACTTGATCACACTAGAATGTGTTCATGCAGTACACACTTGGGATGTGACAATATCAGATCAGGACATTGGAATACATTAACTATGAGGTTGGATTTACAAATAGGTTTCCATAACCTTATAATTTGGCTGGAAGCAAGTGTCGTAATTCAAATACGCCAGGGAATGGATGGCTGATTATTGCCAGGCTGCTCCAAACACATATCAGGTTTGTGCCGTTGACTCTCGGTCACTTACACCCTTGATTCACATCGTGACATTCACGACTGACTTGGCCCTCCCAAGTCCGCGCTACATCGGCATTCATGCTGCATGTTGCAAAGTGACTCTTTTCTCTGGAGTAGCAAATTTCATTGTCATTTGACGGGGTCAAAGGGGATATAATAAGAGCCTGGGATTTGAAGGATTGAATCTATGCTTTCGAATCGATTCGAGAAGTTCCAACTGATCCAGTGCTTTAAAAGCTGCGAGGCCGCCCCATTAACATTTGGTTCCCTACTTATGTAGGAACACCCGTCCAAGATGGTGTTACACAGTTGTTTGGAAAGCTAAACTAACCGGACCGTCATCCCAAGATCCGACAACTCTGCTGAGAGTGGCTAGTGCTCTTGAAGCCGCTGGGCGATTGGCAATTAGCTATTGCAGGAGAGGTCCTGGGCCGCACGAACCCTAGATTCTCTTACTCATTCCTCTATGACTCCACCCCGCTCATGTACGCACACTCCGCCCAATCAATAGTCGCGATCTCCAACGCGCTCGCTTCAGAATCGACTTTGCGCACTGAAGACAAGCGTGGAAATGCATTGGATACCATAGCTATCGTCTGGTTTTCATGGTGAAGCGCTTAGGGCCAGGCATGTTTCTCCCTGTTCCTTCCTTTACCCACACTCAACTCTCTCTCACTTAGGTCTATTTCACCCACCACGCCCACCACGGTTCCCCCAAAGGCCACCACATCATCCTCTCCGTCAATCTCCGAACTCCGTTCATCTGGAGCTTGCACTGCGAGTCGTCGAGCGTTCACGATACCCGCGCTTCCCAATGCACTACATTCATCGGGAATCCTGGGCCGGACAGCCGGTACACTACGATGATCGCAATGACATTAACCCCCGTGGGCTGATAACACCCCATCTGTGTATTCTGATGGCTTCAGACTATGTCGATCGGGTGTTCAGCCCTTGAGGATCCTTTCGACACTGTTTTCGGCCGTGGTTCGCGTCCATGTTTCTTACATCGCTTCGCATGAACACCGGGTGCTTGTCATCCGCGTTGACAGGCAGCGTCAATGACGATGCTGCCTCCGCATTTCTCTCTCTGTGACGACGGAATATTAATGCTTGGCAGGCCCCTATTTTCTCCAATGAACCGACTCGCCTCGACCCCTTTCTCCTTTGCTCCTCCACGATGCATATCAAACCCCAAACCTTCGATGATAATGCGTCCGTGGATTCGTATGACGTGATTGGCAACAACCAATTCGTGGCTTCTTTCCGCTTCAGGATGTTCCAGACCCGCCTACGCATTACACAGGAATTGGCCGTGGAATTTGTTGCCGCGGGTACGTGGCCCATGTCTTTTAGCCTGGTCCTCACACTGATACGAACGTGCCATTTCCTGCAGGACGTATATGGGTGTTGCGCTTTTATGTGGCGCCGGAGGGGATGTGGCGCGTTGAGTATGGTCTTTCTGAGCATAGCCTTCCAGTCAATCCAGCCGCTGTGTTCGTGATAGAGGCCCGCAGAAGGTTGCCTGGTTGCGTGACCCCGGCACCTTCAAGGCTAGAAATGACTTCATCGTGCGCGCTTGTACCTAACGGGTAGGTTTATTGATCCGACTCGTTCGGAAGCAGACTTACTGACGGTTTTTATTATGCGTATGGACTATCCCTTTTTCCCTTGTTGGCTGATACACAGAACGCGAAGATACCCCGGCAAGTCTACCAGTAGTATTTGGTGCGGGTTGGGTGATTGGCCGATGGATGAGTAAGTATTCTCCCTCAAGGTCCCTTCGGCGTGACTCTTCCCTTGCCAAACTGACCGTGTTTCCTGTAGCAAAACCATATATGTAGACCGCCACGGCACCCTGCACGCAAAGCTGGAGATGACGATAAAACCTTTGGAATAGTGCTGCCGTGTCAGGTGAGTCAACTTATTTCTTGGGTACAAATAACCGCTCAAAGTGCCGCATGCAATACAGTATCCCGTCGTAATAAAGGCGAGCAACGTCAATGGCCAGGCGACACAGTACACAAATATGTATTTGGCGAGTCTCTAACACGAATCGGTCAAGCTAATCCCACATATGATGGACTCATGTACTACCAGTTCATCTGTACTCGATGCTAGATCACTCTCTCCATAATGAAGGACGAGCGGAGTTTTACATCTCGATACCGGTTCATCATCTTCTGCGTCCAGACATATCAGCGAAGCCGTAAGCCAACTAGCAAGTGACGACGCGCAAAGACTTCTTGACTGATTCTCCCTTCGCCATACTTGTAGAAGAACGTCGGAGCTGGCCGTTTCTTCTAATAATAGTAAGCTGATCGACTAGAAATTGTTGGCTGATCACCAGGGGACTCTGCCAGCGAATTTATCGTGAACGCTCGAGGACTCCATGATGATTGAATTGAAGCGCAAACATTCGGTAGCGACCTTAGATCCGTCGTGACTTAGTCTCCGGAATTGCACACGACACAACCGTTCGTCTAGTGATCATGAGTGGATCACCCATTAGTTTAGGTCCGTACGGATGCATTCTCTCTATCGTGAAAACGGGCCTATGATTCGTGTTAAAACGGGGATGGAGAACTATGTTGAAGGTCACGATCTGACGAACATTCCCAAGACTATGATCCCTGTCCGTTCGGTCTCAGATCTCAGGTGTCAACACAAATGTTCATTTCCTCCCTCTGCCAAATCGCTAGGTTCTAGTTATCACTATGAGGCGGGCGAGGGTAAATGCAGTTCTGTATGCGTAGTCAAGGAATAGACAAATACAGACCAGACTCTTCTACAGCTCCATTATAACTCTCTTTAGGAGCCATTCACTATATGTTAAATCGGATAGAATGACGGGAACAATCACCTGACCAATCGAGACATCCGTGTTGTCGCTTCTCTGCCTGCGATACTCCGAGAAGATGCCTTTCTCTACGAGAAGAATGGTTGACTTTCTTGACATCAGGAGAGAATGACTTCCGAAGGGATGTGATGGCGTTGGTAGGTCCTCGAAGAACGACGAGGTCCTCCCCATCAATCGACCGACATAACGACGTCACCTAATCGCCCCTGATCTCGATGAGCAGTTTGCTGTCCTTTGAACATAAGTGGATTATCTCATCTGAGCCGCCGCTCGCGAACTCCGAGTCGTCGCCTCGTGGAGAGTATTTGACTGCAGTGTGCACTGCACACACACCGGTTTTTATCAGTAGCGCAATTTGTCGGCCGTCACTGCGGAACCATTTTGCGGTAGCATACAGTGAATGAACGCGAACCCTGTAGAATTCAAGTTAGAAAGACGAGAGAGTCGAGAGTCGAGACGCGTTTTGGGGACGACGCGCGATCACTCGTAAGACTGTCACGGTGCCGCAACTTGGGATTTTGGTCGTCCTTCACGATAGAGAGGGTGAATGCATCGGTGAATGCAACATCGAGTTCGAGTTCATTCGCACAGACCCAAATTCGTTTACTACGAAAAAGCAGAGGCAATTTAGAATGTTACATAACATCACATTGAACCTGAATACTTTCCTTGCTCATGCAGCATTCCCTCCAGATACATACCCGAGGTAAACATACTTATTTGAACTTACAGATATGGGAAAGCGAACGAGGTCGTCCTATTCAAAGCTATCGGTATGTACAGACGATCTAAATGAGGCGGCGTAGTTGATGTTGTCGGGTAGATGTGACTCGTAGATCTGATGGCGTGTAGCAGAAGATGAAGGCAGGTGTCCTATTTGGTGTCTATGATTAAGTCATTCTAGTAGAGGCTGGTCACGAGCCTACGCCTGGGCCTTCGTCACACAGTCACATCAATGCTTAATGTGTGCTTACTAGTCACTGCGTTTATATACTGAAGTCGAAAGGAGAAGAAGGTCAACAACTTTACTAAGTAGGTGGCGCAGGGAACTTATCCAAGCATTGGTCTTTCTCTTGTTATTGTTATTATTGAATGACCTAGAACGCAGTCACGGTGGTCTCTGAATCC
Source organism: Suillus paluster (assembly GCF_016628075.1). Taxonomy (NCBI): domain Eukaryota; kingdom Fungi; phylum Basidiomycota; class Agaricomycetes; order Boletales; family Suillaceae; genus Suillus; species Suillus paluster. The sequence continues at coordinate 784,607 of NW_024537571.1, forward strand.
AGCCAACTTCGCCCGCCTACGAAATGCATGGGAGGCTGACACTCCCCGACATGTCAGCCGCCGTACTGCAATAGTACTTATATGCCGGTGACAGTAAGTACTAGCTGCTGCACCCTTTGCGACCTAACCACCAAGTCCTTCGTGAACAAGTCCGCCACTGTCCTTACTCGTCAGCGCTCGCGAATATGTCTTCCATTCCGCACATATTTGTCCTCTTCATTCACAAATCCTTGACATTCATTACAGGACTGTTTCACTCGTTCTTCAGCCTCTTTTCTCGTGGAAAGCGAGCGGCTGAGACCGATACACCAAGAACCGAAGGCCAGAGCTTCTCTACTTTCGTTCAACTTGTCTCATCCCAGAAGCCGAACCGGTTGAAGCCTTTCGTGCTGCCGCAGAATGTCGTCCTCCGGCGGCTTGAAGACGCCAGATGCAGGATTACTGACCAAGAGATCCCATCGTCTACAAACTCCAGCGACCCAGAGCTTGGTCGTTGTAACGTCGTCAATCTCCGGGGATCTCCGCGACTGTCTCATCCCCTATCCGTTCGTTCGCAGTTGCCTATGCCTTCATTTTCTCCTCCCTCGTCCTACGCACTCCCGAAGCATTCCCATGAATCTGTGTCCCGCAGCTCTTGGCCGCCAGTCTTTGACACACAGATTCACTCCGGCAAGAACTCACTTCCGAGTCCCTATGATACAGATCTGTCAACGTCCCTGTCATCCGCTTCCCTCAAAGTATGGACCAGCTCTCCTCAAGGAAAACAATCTTTCTCGCCTACCCGCCCAAACTGCTCTTATTCGCAGGGTGCAGGAGAGAACCGGTTCGCTTCTCCATTCGGCGACCGAGGCAGCATGTACTTTGCTCCATACTTCCACGGTGTCCCCTCCATCGCATCTGCAGCCGATCTATTCGACTTCTCCGTCTATGCCAGCTCCCCGCACGTCAACGTGGAATGCTATTCCACCAGTGATCTTGCCCATGAAACCAAGCGGCAGGAGAAACCGAGGTTCGCAGCCAAGATCTCGACCGTAGTCTACGATCCCGTCATTCGAGAGGTCTTCACGCTTCGTCCCAGCCACGGCACGCGTATCCCGGGACATGGAGGACGCAACTTCAAGAAACTCGCTTCGTCCACACCCCCTGCGTCACCGATCTCCTCCGTTTCAGATTGGTCGCCGTCAGGTCTCTTCACTGCAAGTCTGGCTGGACACACGTCTTCCTCTTCTTGTGTCACGTCGCACGCAAGGTCGCTTTCGGCTTCATGCAACTCCAGTCCTTGCGATTTCTCTGCTGCTGAAATCGGTGGGGTTCACCCTGGCTCCGTCCCACGAGTCCCTGTCTGGCCTATAGGATTGCCTAAGAAGAGCTTCGTTCCAGATAGCGTATCCTGTCCCGACATCTCTAGTTCTATCAGTCGCACCACCGCTGGTGAGGGTAAGGTCATCATGGCTTGATACTATGTAGTTGATTGCGAAGTGGTGTTTGTATGATCATTTCCAAGACGTGTTTGTGCTTCATGAATGTATCCTCGTGACGAGCGGACGTCAGATATCGTTAGCATTGAAATTTATGGGGTTGGAAAGCTATGGAGGAGATAGGCTCAGACTAGAGACGGGAAAACGCTCAATCTTCGATTGAGAAACCAAATACTACAACAATAGCATAGACGATAGCGAGACGGGAGAAACTTTGGGAAGCTATAGTCAGGAAGGGAAGTGGGTGGGTGGGTAAATACTGATGGATAACAGTCTTCGATTGAGAGACTGAGGGGAGAACGTCCCAAGAGAGTAGAAATAAACGAGTGCGGTTGGAACGGATAGCGAGAGATGAATAGCAGGACACGTATAACAAAGAGCGACTGTGTTTGTAAAGTAAAATACGAAAACATATCTTGATATGGAGGACGTCCAAGAAAGAGAGAAGCCTGCAAGATGACAAACATAACCAGATATCGTGACGACCGAACCTTAGAACATCTCAGCCAGCTTTTCTGGGCTAAATCCTTTGCTTCGGGGGACAATGTGACAAGGGAAGGGCAAAGGGTGGCTAAGAAGGTATCAGAATAAAAAATCCACACGAAAAAAGAACCTTACGAAGTAACGCCCGCAGTAAATTTCGGATTTACATTGATATCGTTGCCTTGCTCGTCTTTGCATTTCTTGATATCAAAGAGAGCGAGGACCGAAACCATCGCAGACCAGACAGATGCATCCGCGATATATCGCCCGACGCCTTTGAGATGTTAGGATTACAAGGAAGCATGATAGATTTTTGCGAGAGACTGACAGATTCGGCGACCCGCACCAAAGGCATAGCTCATGGTGTCGTCGTTCAACTCGCCGTCGGCACCGAAGAAGCGCTCAGGCTTAAATTCTTCTGGGTTGGGGTACTTGGCTTCGTTGCGTGTGATTGCCCTTTGGTAACTGATCAGTGGCAAGAACGTGACAAAGGTTAATCGCTTTGTAAATGCTCACCATGTGTTGGTTATAATCGTAGCGCCTGCCGCGTGTCAATCGAGAAGCGAAAGTTATTAAAACGTGTCGCACCTTGTGGGATGAAATATCCATTATAGATGTCACTATTAGTGGCAGCATGGGGAACGCCTGTGCCATTCATGTTTAGTCCGGCACTGACGACATAGTTTTCTACGATACGAACTTAATGGTACAGCGGGGTGCCACCGGAGAACTTCGCGGAGAACAGCTTCAACATATGGCATTGATGGTCTGTCCTCGAAATTCGGCAGCCTGACCGAACCGACCACAGAATCGATTTCGGCCTGCGCGCGGGCTTGTACCTCCGGGTTTTGGAGCATCGCCAGGACGAAAATAAACATAGTCGAGGCGGTCTGAGAGGAAACCTGTTAACGACATCCTCGTAAGCGACGACTACGGCATGACTTACTGTCTCCGAAGCAGCTGAGGAGGAAACAATAGTATGAGAGATTGGCACAGAAAAATTGAGGGCATCAACATACCCGCAAAGGCAGTTACGGCAGACTCTTTGATGGCCTTTACATACGTCTCGGACACGTTCTCATCCTCGGCTCTTCTCAAAGAGTCAGCGACCATAGATGGGGATGCCGAACCTGACGCCTAATTCATATAAGACGAGATAAACGATTAGAGGTAAGAGATGTTTGGACCCACCATGTTCTTCTCAACGTAGAGAAATGGCGCTTCAATCATGTCCTCAGCATACCTGGTGGACAAGACTGCTGTCCGCTTGAATGAAGCTCCAGGGAACCAAGGCGGAATGTGCTGCACTGGATAACTATGAGATATCGAATGATCGCAACAAAGAGCAAAGGAGCTCACGAAATGGGAATGCACCAAGGAAGGCAGCAACCTCGGGTGTGATAGAAGACACCGCTAATTTGACAGCTCTTTCAACAGTAGAGATGATAGGATCATCCCTCGGGGCAGTTTCGTAACCGTACACGACAGACATAATAATCGAGGCTGAGTGCCTAATCTGGGAAATCAGCATCGAAACAATAGTGACCGGATCAGCATTCCTACGTTTGTACATGCGCCCTCCAGTTTACTGGGTCTTCGAACAAGTTGGTCAACAGCTCTCGCGCCTTGCGAAGCTGCATTGGCTGATACGCAAAAGATGCTTCTGGGCGGAATGCTTGGTGGAACAATCGTCGGTGGAGCCTCCAACGATCACCATACCCGACCATAACTGAATTGAACGACCACCCGAAACTGACTCGTGATTCGATAAGGCTGAAAATTAGATGTGGGATTTTAAACATACAAGTCGTTGGTCAGGCGCATTATACCAGGTCTGTCAGAGTAGTTGTTGGAGCGCCTCTCTAACAGGTCCCTCGCGACTTTCTCAGTGTTAATCACAATGATTTCTTGGTTAAGCAAACGAGAGTACACCAAACCGCCTTTAAATGGGTGATGAGGATTAGTATGCAAGACCATGACCAATGTCTTACCGTACGTAGCACCCCATTGGGTGTATGTGACCCATGGCTCATCAATCTTGAGACCAAGGACATTACCCACTAATGGCAGTGGCTTTGGACCTGGAGGGAGGGGAAGCCCTTGTGGGTTTCTCTTCTTACTTGACCACGAGCTGACGAGGTTATATGCTATCACAGATATGACAGCAAGAGCTGGAATACGGTAGTCCAGCGATACAGACATGAAGCCTGGAGAAAAGGGGAAAAAGGGAACGAATGAAGAAAAGGTAAAAGAATGAAGAGGTAAACTTAAAAGAACTCGGGCTTCAAGGATATTGTGCCTTGGGAGCCTTGTGGGAGCTCGGCTGTTGTTATTACGGAGGCTTCAGAAGATGATTATGTTACAACCGAACCCATAGCAGGCTATAGCAGGTACAAGGAAATTACTTGGGTTGTGCTTGGATATGATTGTTTCAAATTGGCATGGAATTTAGAACCAGGATCATGAAAGTTCCGACTTTCGTACCCTCTAACAGCTGCACTCATGACGGGTCGAATTTCGGCGGGGATATGCATGCCGTCACATCTCAGCGGGGTTCGTATACACTGTAGGACAAAACGCGGGAGATCGGCCGACAGAACCTGGTCCAGGATTCGCGAGTATATATAAAATCGATCTAGCACACGAAACTCGTTTCAGTCATAGACAGTAAGGATGTACGCCTCTACTACAGTACTGAGTCCGTAACCCCAGACTTATGGACCCTGGTTGTTATGCGATTGACACATGTAACAAAATGAAATCGATATGACAGAAAACCGCCAGGAACACTTCATTAGAAGGAACGACTCTCCAGAGCTCTCCAGGAGCAACACCAAGATTGAAATTCTTCAGTACTCGGAAATCGCCGTGTGGGCAGGAACCTTGCTATGCTTGAGGGTCATCGGATACCGTATCGTGGACTATTGGATTGTGCACCCTTGAAAGAGCTTGCAACGTGTTGTCTCTACGCCGTACGGTTAGTGGTCTACCAACCTCTAGATCACGTGAACTAAAAAACAAAAACGTACATAACTTATTGTGGCTGAGTAAGCTACGGGTCACACCCAGTAGTGGGTCACCCGGCGTTTTTCTCGCAAACCACAGTAGCTATTAACTTGCTGTTTTCGCCATCGCATAGAGCGTAGTCGAAAGGTCACTGTCCCAAAATTTTGAGCTGAACTGTCAAGAACTTCTCAAGGTTGGCATGAAATAAGTGCTCAAAGTCACGCCTAAAAGTATGATTTCCACGTATCCTAAGCACTCTACTATGCCCTCGCCTCCTCCTTCACAAAAAACTATATACCTGAATCAATTCGAATCCTGTCTGACAAGATCTCCACCAAGAATAATTGCATGAGCTTGTGGGGTGGGTTTGCTAGCATTGACTGACCCACTATACTGGTATTGAGACCCTCTAGCAAAATATTCATGGACATACACAACACTTCTCTAAAATTACAAAAATTTGATATTATGATAGTCAGGATCATTTTCTATCGTTCTACGCAGATAAGATAGTCTGAAGTAGTGCTGGAAATCAGAAATCAAGGGTGAGTGATCCATTTCCTATTTAGGCACAGTATAGACCAAATTGAGAAAGCTTTTTCCACGCAAAACCCATGCCAATGACTAATGAAGCAGCGCAAAGTCACAAGTGCACACCCAGTTCTCGTCATTCTCAACTACAATGTCTATGGAGGAAAGTATTAGTCTCGAGGAGACAAACAAGATCCGTATCTCTCTCGGTCTCAAGCCCCTTACGGATGACTCCGCACCAGCCAACGACAAAGAGAAGCAAGCCGAGGATAACTATGCAAAGCAGCGCGAGCGGGAGGTGAAAGAGAGAGAAACAAAGTATTTACATGGTTCGTTTCTGAGTATACGACTTGTTCTGATTGACGTTTTTCTTTTCCAGGCAAATATTTGACCGGATAGCGAAGTGAGTCCCTTTATCCTGGCTCTATCCTCTGTCGTTGCTCATTTTTTGCAACCACAGGGTGAGGAACAGACGAGAGCTCCATGCCTCCCTCAAAGGTGCAACGCTTGGTGACCCCGAAGGCGATACAGAAGATACCCTGAAATGGATCAAGAAAGCCAAGAAGCGTGACAAGGAGCTGGCGAGGAAAAGGCAACAGGAGTTAGAGAACTTGGACAAAGCCTTTCAGGGTGACGAGTATACAGAAAGTGCGTGTAGTTTCTGTATTATTGAGAGCAACTTGCCTGATAGTCTATCTGCAGAGGACTTGGTTGGCCTCAAAGTCAGCCACGACTTCGAAGACCTTGGAGAAGGAGATGCCCGTATACTTACATTGAAAGACAGCCGCGTTCTTGATAATGAAGGTGCGTTCACTGCAACTCTTACTACAACCCTTCCGTTTAAAATTTTACCCATCCAGAGGACGAACTTCAGAATGTTGAGATGGCCGAAGAGGAACGCGACCGCAAGAATAATGAGCTGAAGATTAAAAGACGGGATTACACTGGCTATGACGATGACGAATTTTCGGAAGGCAAGGCCGGAATGAAGCGATCAATTCTGGCGAAATATGATGAGGATATTGAAGGTACTCGGGAAACTGTACGTATTTCATCCAGAACGTGAGCTTACAACTAATCCCTTGCCTACGTTTCAGGATTTCCGTTTGGGCAGTTCTGTTACGTCTACCACAATCAATGGCGCTCAGGTGAAACAAGAACTAGCAAGCGTGAACAAAGCTCTGCTATCAATAGATTATGCCAGTATGTTTCATCTTGACTTTGCCTCATGCCTTTTTTTGACATCATCTGTCCAGAAAATCTGGAAACGCGTGATTACCTACAAGAAGGAGATGTGGGTTTCAAGAAACCAAAGGTAAGCATTAATTGCCTTTTTAACCCTATGGTTGATCTGACTCGTCATTCACACTCATTAGACCAAAACGAAACGTTCATCACGTCGTGCCCCCATTGATGGCGATGAGAATGTCATGGAGGTTGATGAGAAACCGGTTGTACCTAGGTCACGTGAGTTAGACGCCAACTTTGTCGATGACGATGAGCTACAAGCTGCCCTTGCTCGATCCCGAAGAGCGAAGCTCCACAAACGCAAGAAGCTCTCTCCGGAAGAGATTGCTCGTAAAGGTAAGCCGGACCGCTTACTTCTGAGGGCTTGGAGTAACTGTCTTTTTAGTCGCAGAAGAGCGCAATCGAGAGCAATCGAGTCAAGCAAATGATATTATAGAAATAGACGACACAGAAGACGGCGACGCCAACGGTTTGACATTCGACGATACCTCAGAATTTGTTCGGGCTATCTCGTTTAACCAGACTGCGGTGAAGACGGAGCCGGCAGAGGCGTCAATAGAGCCCACCTCTGCTAAACATATATCGCCCTCTCGCGACCTTTCAGTGGCTGCAGGCGATGAGGCTCTCGACGAAATTGAAGCTGGTGAAGTTGTTAAAGAAGAGGAGTACGAGGATATGATGGAAGACGTCACTGAAGCAGAGGAGAAGAATGCCGCAGCTGGCGACGATGACGAGGTCGGGACGTTAGGAGAAAAGTCTTTTGGCTCTGGTATGGCGGCCACCCTTTCACTTCTCCGGCAGCAGGGTGTATTGGCGATGCCATCGGCAGATCAAACTGCGCGAGAGGATGTTCAGTTACATAGGGATCGATTCCTCGCCGAATATCGTCATCGACAGGCCCAACGCGAAACGGATCGCCTACAGTCTCGCAGTGGCAACAAGGACCAAGCAACTCGAGAATACGAGAACCGACTTCGAGAACAACAAGAGGCCCGCGCGCAGCTGGAGCTGTTCAAGGACTACAAGCCTGACGTCGAGATTGTTTATTACGATGAGTATGGTCGTGTGTTGACCCCGAAGGAGTCATGGAAAGCGTTGTCCCACAAATTCCATGGCAAGGGCTCTGGGAAGATGAAGACGGAGAAGAGGCTGAAGAAAATTGCCGAGGAGAAGAAACAAGCAGCTATGGCAAGTGGTGATACCCCGCTTAGTATGAATCGTGCCTTCCAGATCCGCCAGGAGAAAACTGGTCAAGCTCACTTCGTACTGTCTGTGGGTAATAGAGGGTACGTTCATCCTTTGTCTGTCCCATTGTTGCCTTCGCTGATTGCGCTCCTTATAGTGCTGTCCCTCAAGCGACAGAATTCTTGGACCCTCAGCCGCTTTCAAAAGGCAAAACTGAAAAGGCAAAGAGCAAGAAGAAGGACTTAGGGAAGGCCGGCGGTGCACAATTACTCGAGTCCACTGGTTTCATGACGCTACCAGCGCCACACCTGCAGTCGCACCTCAATTCACAAAGTCCTGCGCCATCAGGCTTTTCGTCCGTTATACCCGCTGGTGGATCGAATTCACCCCCAGCTATGAAGCCAGGTTTTTCGCGCATATCGTCAGCTGCAGATACACCAACACAAACTGGTGCTCCTGTGCCCTCGGAGCGGACGAAGGTGGCTTTTGGCTTTGGATCGAAGAGGAAAGCGGCAGGAGGACTTTATGGATGAACCTCCCTCCAAGAGACGATGAGTTCGATCAATATCTTGATGGCGTAGTTATTATCACGCCTTCGTTTGTCGGACTCGAACGCAGAATGTAGGGTGCAATTGACGTACATAATCTCCCTATGGAAGCTCAAATCCCCTGAAGCTGTTTGTTTAGATACATGAGGTGCAGGATGGCGAAAAAAATCAAATATCTCGTTTACACGACACTTTGCAGCGGTGTAAACCTGAAGGCTCCTGATGAAAACCAGCGCCCTTCACAACGAAATCAAGTAAAACCACAAATTGGCAGGCCTGTGTTTCGATCTCTTCACATCCTCCCACTGTTAGTTACCCCCGGTTTCTGCAGAATTCCTCTCAGGTTCGAACGCTCTCATCCATACACGGCGCATGAGAATATGGACACATGTGCCGGTGTGCTGTGCTCATCGCGATCTGGCAGGAGACGTTACAGGACGAGACGAATGATTATACGGTTTAGTGTTACTAACCTAGTTTGTACTACGGCTGCATTGTTATCTGCTATCAACTGTAAGGTTTAGGTGTACTGATTTAAGTTGACTTACGGTGATTGACTCGTTTAGGAAGTAATCTCCGCCGGGCTTTAGCGGGTACATCATGGTGTAGATTTAAAAGCCTTCGTTGATGCTTTGAGCGAAGATCAAGGTTCGCCATCCATCTATGATCTAGTCAATCGGGAGCCTTGCCCATCATATTACTGACAGCGTATGATGAAAGATTGTGGCGTTCGAACTAATGATAATCATGTGCGGGCTGCCCCGCTCGAAACCCAAAAGTTTGCATACGCGGTACCAAGGAGCCTCAGCCTCTATGTAGCGTTAACGCCCCCATGACAGGAACGTGTTTTAGGAGCCTCGCACGCGCCCAAATGACTGCTCATATTCTTTGCATAAAACATCGCCCCACGCGATGAGCGGTGGACTTCGTCAACGTCAAGTGAACTTGTTCTCGCCAAGAAAACCTCCTTCGGAATGGACAGGACTATAACCGCTTGGGTGAAACAAGAATTATAATGACTCCCAGCTGAACTATCTCACTAGTACTAGCGAAGGACATGTGTACGACTTTTGGCATGATCTGATGCTCCTTAACGCGCGGCGGGGGCAATTAATGTCTTACCCCACACATGAGTTCGTCTTTCAAAATTTTATTCTGAAACGTTTGCTTAATTCGTACTTCTTTGACGATCCAACAACGGGAGCCTCAAGGTTTCCACTAGCGAATGCAGAGGCACGATGAACCAAAGGAAATGGTTTTGTTGTTCCTCCATCTTTAAAAGCGACACCCTAACCTTGCGGAGAGACCTACAACGCACTCCCACCCCCAACGCTTCACAAATGTTAACAATACCGGAGCTCCTGATATTCTCTACATTTTTATTACTGCTGTCTGTCTCCATCCGTGTCTGGAGGCAACGGAGGCAACGGAAGGGCTTGCCACTCCCCCCAGGACCGAAGGGTCTGCCGATCCTCGGGAATCTGCTTGACATCAATGTTTCCAAGCCTTGGTTATCATATACCGACTGGGCAAAGAAACATGGTACGCCTCAGTTGTGTGGTCTAAGACGTGACTCAATGATGCGCTGTGCGAAGGCGATATTGTCTATTTGAGTATCCTCGGACAGGAGTTTATTATTATCAGTTCTGAGGAGCTTGCGCACACTCTTATGGACCAACGTTCCGGAGTGTATTCCGAAAGACCATATGTCTCCACGAGTGTGCTGCACGTCAACATTTATCACTGTGCTCTTCCTCAATAACACTAATTACCCACAGGTTCGGGATGGATTTCACCACCGGATTGTTACCCTATGGGCACCGATGGCGGCAACGTTAGTTTCGGTTTGACTGCGATGATTCGACTTTTGAATTATCTGGTTGCAGACCGGAAGATGTACCACGTAGGATTCAGCAAGGAAGCCTGTCGCGAATATCAGTCCATGCAGCTTCAAAAAGTTCACCAATTCCTGGAGAATCTCATTGCTTCCCCAACTCAGTTTTCTGCGCATTCAAAAACGTACGCACTCGCGAATACTCTCCATTCAGCGTGAATAACTATTTTGCGTAGGTTAGCAGTGGCAATTATCATGGCTATCACATACGGTTACGATCCTGCGCCGGCCGAAGATCCGTTTGTGACCAAGGTCGAACGTTTCATCAATATCTTTTTCAGGGCACTCTCACCCGAGGGCGCTGCATTGACCGGAGCGATACCATTTTGTGAGTCTTTCCTGGATGTGCCACAGTTTCACTAACTTCATCTCCCTAGTGCAACACATCCCGTCATGGCTTCCTGGGGGGATGTACAAGCGCCGGGCTGGAGAGTGCCGCGGTCTTGCTCATGACATTCTGAACGATCCTGTAGAGTATGTGAAAGTTGAAATGGTAATGTTATTCTGTGACAGATGTTCCCTTTCTCATACTCCAAGCCCAGGCTGGTGGCACGACGCGACATTCCCTCGTAAGGGATCTTTGGGGCAGATATGCGACCAAGGACAACACTGTCACCGTTGAAGACGAAGAGACAATTAAGGCAGTTGCTGCCACTGTATTCTTGGGTGCGTTTATTTACAATCGCAGCGAGATATGATACTCACAGGAAAGATGTACCAAAGGTGGAGCAGAATCTGTAAGTCTAAGATGTTCTGGTTTCTCAGTCACAAATACGTGTCTCTCGTCAGACCGACTCCGTTTTGACCATGTTTTTACTTGTCATGGTCCTTCATCCAGAGGTTCAGATCAAGGTTCGTCCAGTCCATGAACATGTACCTCCCTTTTCGCTGGAGCAATTTTCTTCCAGGCGCAAGAAGAAATCGATCGAGTGGTTGGCAACAGCCGTCTCCCTGACTTCAGTGATCGAGAAAGGCTTCCCTATGTCGAAGCAGTGTATCTCGAGACTCTACGGTGGCAACCGATAATTCCGAAGGGTGAGTCAAGACAAAAGCAATTGTGCTTCCAAGAGCTCATAAGATGCATAAGCCCTTCCGCATGCTACGAGTACAAGCGATATCTACAATGGATATTACATCCCAAAAGGTGTGAATACAATCTATGACACCGACTATTGCACCGACACTTATCTCCAGGCGTCAATGTTGTTGCAAACATTTGGTAAGCCTTACGCAGGTTCGGTTTGCAAGTTGGTTTGACTGTTAACAGGGCGATGACACATGACGAAACACGATTCCCGGATCCAATGAGCTACAAACCAGAACGGCATCTGTCACCTACCGGAGAACTTCTTCAAGGTATCACATCCCCCTACTTTGGTTTTGGACGGTGCGCCGCGCTTAATTGTTTTCCCGCTCAATACTGATGTTCAAGGTCTCTATATGACAGACGGAAGTGTCCCGGACTGTATGTTGCAGATCAGAGCATTTGGGCCTCCATTGTCTCCAGTTTGGCAACATTGCGCATTAGGAAGAGGAAGGACTCGACTGGATGTGAAATCGATGTGAAGCCCGAGTTTACAGCGGGGTTAGCGTTATCAATGTGAGTGACTCCAGTCGAACGGCCACGCAACATTAATCACGTCGACAGTCGACCGAAACCTTTCGCATACTCCATCGAGCCTCGCTCTGCAAACGCAGAGAGATTGATTCGTGCGAGTAACAGGGGCGAATAGGCGACTCCTACGCTCGCAATTTCATGCCCCCACACAAATGGCAAGCGACGTAACGGTGAAGATTGAGTGGTGAATGACCATTCGATACATATACGTGTGTAATTAAGCTTGTAAGTGTTGAGTACTTAGTGTAATACATATTGTAGGTTGGCTCAGTTCTATATGCCTATCCGGTCAACATGAATGTCGGAATGCTTATGTCAGAATTCAGAACATCGTAATAAAATCCTGTCCAATGAGTTCACGAGCGTTCATGTCAAGTCACTACTGCAGTGAAGTAGCAGTGAGTACTCACTGCCGTCCATCCATGATTAGTAGTCAGTCAGGAAACATTAACGCCACACAATGAGCAGGCGGACTTCTCCCAGAAAGGTATTTACGTCAGGAAAACATTCTCCTTCAGGCCTTGAATGCAGAATTTAAGTAACTGCATTTTGGCAATGTTGCGCATTATTTGGAATGAACGACTGTCTTCCTTCTAATGGTCTGATTAGGGGAGTCCAAGGACTCGACCGGATGTTTACGTCGGGGTTGGCAATGTAAGTGACTTCCGGTTAAACGGTCACGCTACATTAATCACATTCACAGCCAACCGAAACTTTTCGTATGCTTCATCGAGCCTCGTTCTGAAAACGTAGAGATTGATCCGAGCGAGTCACGTGAGCGAGTAGGCAGTTTCGACACTCGCATTTCTGTCCCATCCCCCAGGAAGCTCGGAAACAAGTAACAGTGTAGATTGAGTGGAGAATGATAAATATGTGTCAGCTTGTGAGTGTTGAGTAGGGTAGATAATGCGATGCAAGGTTGACTGAGCTCTATGCCTAACTGGTCAACATGAATGATGAGTCTGAATTCAGAACAGCACCCACAGATTGTGAAACGTTCCTGTCAAGTTGGTACCGGAATCTAATTTGCCTATGAATGAGCCACTGGTTCAACATGAGGAGAGCCAAAAGTCATTTGCCAGAGCTCAGGGCCGTCCCTTATTAGAGCCTGATATGGGAAGGTGCAAGAGATGAATATAGAAAACATGGAATGACCATCGGAGGTACGTACGATGACAACTTCTACAGCAATAAGGGCGATGATAACAAGTTCCATCCGATGGGTGGATGACTACAGAAAGGTCAACATCAGCCCACAATGTTTGGAATCAGATAACGTACTTCCGTAAGTAGCTGACGGAGAGTTGACTGCACCTGGGTTGGTTAATTGAGGGTGGTTAGTTTCATGAATGGTTCCATGTCGAGAGTATCACCTCTGTGGCATAGGTAATTTTTTCATTGACCGCGTTAGTCCTAGCTTTCACCTCGAGAGCGGTCGTCATCGATTTGAAGAAACCTTCAAACCATGTTAGAGTCAATGAGGATTCATGAGAGCTACGCCCACCTTCTAATCCAGGCTCGGTCCAGTACAAGTCTGGAGTGTCAGAGAAGTTCTCCCTGTTGAGGTTAAGGCCTTGGCGGAACTTCATGAGCGCTCCAAGCTTCTTGATAAGGGCTTCCCTGCTCAGACCAGGCTTTCCCGTTTTCTCGAGGGAGTGTGGGAGGAGTGCCACAGATGAGAGATAGTCCTCAAGTGACTCTTCAAGAACTGAAAGTGCTGTAGAACGTGATAGTGCTTGGGAGAATGTATATCGCGCCAACAGGGTATCTGCAGGGAGTGCAGGAGAAACTGGTGGTACGGCAGGAGCGTTTTCAGAGCACTCGAGTGGTGCTACCCGCCCAAGTATAATTAAATCTCCTTGTATTCGAGTTTTTCTGGGAGGGGGGTAAGTACTACCGTTGGGCTTGAGGGCTTGAACTGAATACCCACTCTGTCGGGTCGGTTACAAATTCCAGTTCCTCCGTTTCTGGATCCTTTAACCGTCCAACTTCACTAGGTGCGAGGACTTCTCGTGCAAAACGCCGCGCTTCTTCCTCTCCAAGACCCCAGCACACAAAACTTCCATTCGAGAAGACAAAAATTTCACCCCCGTCGCCCCAGCTTGGAACCCACCAGGCATCGTGCAATGTCTGAGCATCCGGAAGACGGGACCGCAATCTTGACAATAGGTAGCGTTCTGCTGTTGAAAGAGTGAAAACAGGCTTGATAGAACTTCTAGTAGGTGTCGGGTTAGAGCGAATGGGTATCGATGCAGAGGCACTACGACGAAGTGGTGTACTGGCTTTTGGCTTGTGCTTCGGTGCCTCTGAAGGTTCTACGTCTACAGAAGTTGAGAAAGCACGGGTATAGAGGAACCGATGATTATGATGTACTGCCGTAGACGCGAGGGTCGGAGGATTCGAGCATGAGCGCAAGTTCGCGCGAAGACTAGTAGTCCTGAGTACTCTGCGGACGCCGTTCATGTAGAGATGGGGACAAGTGCAAACTTACTTATAGCTGAAGCCGGTACTTATGAAGATGTGCTGGTCAAAGCCGACACAGTGACGATGTCTACCGGCAAGAGCGTACTGGAATGTATAAGGAAAATGCCGCGGTACTTCATGCTTCTCAGGGTGCCGATTGACTATCAATTGTCTAATATTAGTCTCCAGTCTAGCTGTGACAGCAGATATTTGTGCAGTAGCACTTAATTCTATGGATAAATACGACCCGCGGTCAGATCACATTCAGAAAGAAACATGTCACCGCCGAAACGGATCGTCATCACCATGTTTCAAATTCAACTTCAATGACTGAGGCCTGAGGAGTTGACAGGACGTCAATTGTACCAGCCAGGAGTCTTGCTGGTCGGGAACATTGGAAACGCGTAGACCAACATCCACACGAGGACGCGTTTACAGTGCACGTCTTCTGTTAGCCCGGCAGTTGCTGGCTTTAACAAATCACCCTCGTCAGACTGCTCATCTGCTCACGACAGTAGTCTTCTGGAACGAAGTATCTGGATATTGACATGGTTGGTTGTGTATCCTTTGTGCGGCTGTTGCAACTAACGCGAATTATTTGACTCTTTTGCGCTAGTCTCGGAGAAGGATCACCGACTGAGCAAACGTAAATAACGTGCGCGGGTTGTTGGAACGTAGCATGTCAGCCGTGCATACTCAGGAGGCCCACGGCAGGGTGAAAGCATGAAGTCCAAATCGAACTGTCCGACGCTATAGGGCAAGCTAAAAATACAATGGTAGAATATCGGCAATATACCCCAACGCAGAGTGCATACACTGTTGGGTACCGACAACCAAGTCATGCCACATCATGCCTACGGTTCATGTGGACTGAGGTTAATTCGCACACGTGCATACAAAAAATGATCACGTACTTCAGCTGAAAAGATACATGAAAATACATACCGATCAGGGTGTATGTATAACTTTGATTACTAAAGACCACAAGTCTGACCATTGCACTTGCAATGTCGCAAGATGTGTGCTGGACTTGCGGATAATAGGTTGCTTGGAGTTATCCAGGGGAAGGTGCGTTCCGTCCGGACAAGTACTGGTAGGTATGCTGTAGAATAGATATACAAAGGAGTGCGAAGGGGGCTTGCTCTGCTCTGTGGAACTTAATCACATCGAGCATAATTCACGAGCTCCTTCCTGGACGCGCATTCCGGATTTCTGCACGCGGTGCCATCTCGTAATCTCCGAACCCAAGAGAGTTTTGAACGTCCTTGTCACTTGCATCTGGCTCAAGATGGCCTTGAGCGTTACGCCGGGCTCTATACAATCAGTCATTGAGATTGTTAAATCTGACAGGCAACTGAGAAAACGCACCTGAAGAACGTATACGAGAGAACCACATCATCAATACCCCTACACGCAGGGTCATCAAGAATGTCTTTATCTATGAAAAAAAGGAGTGGCATATCAACTTCCTCTCCTGCAAGCAATTTCTGCTCCTCAAAGCAGAAGCACTCCACTTTCGAAAAGTACGGTGCGATCTGCACAATCAAGCATCAATAGCTGCTGACTTCTGACATCTAGTGCAGTACTCACTCGATCAGGCGTAACATTGTACGTGGCGATTCCAATTATGTCCTTGCTGCTCTCATTCTTTGCCTTGTAGAAAGCAAGACTAGTCTCTCCGGGAAGTACCGTCACGAACTTCTGCTGTGGAGTAAAAGCCCACGGTAGCGCTTCAGCACGGTCAGCATTGAAATGAACTTTAATGCGACGTGCTCCGTCAACAGGAACCAGGCGCGTGGGTTCGAACCGGCCTGTACCGACGTTTGGGGTGCCGGCAAAGCCAGTGGCTGCGCAGAACATCCGGTACAGGGGGACTGCAGCATAAGTCACGCCTACTGCGAATACAATCTGTCGGAGAGAGATGAGATGAGAGATAAAGACAATAAATTGGGGGGAGCGTACGACTGCAGAGGAGTACATCAGTAGATTACGATTCCGGGCGGCGTATACTGACTGTCGAGATGCATATGGTGGGGCACGTGAATTAGTGTTCAAAGGTTTCCTGGGATGTGAATTGGTGGTCATTTTTCGCCAAAGTAGGGTGCGTGATGGCGACCATGAGAGTGCGCTTTTACCAACACGGGTTACGAAATGAGTACTGTTGACGGTGTGCAATGAATGGCTTAATGAACTGCATCGGAGGAATGCGTCCGGGTGGTAATGAGCAGACTATGAAAAGTTAAGTGTGACAAAAATGACTCATACAAAACACGCCCACCAACTGAGGCTTACAGCCTGCCTTCAAGAGAGGCACAAACAACTTGAAGGACATCGCCGTCAATGTCCAAGATGGTGAGCAAGACATTTCCGCTTCCGATAATTGAGCAAACACGTGACCCTTCTGAGTCTTCGAAGGATTCGGGAACGTCCACGACAACGACGACGACGCCCAAATGTCGACAGGAACATCAACACCTTCTAGCTCGAAGACGCCCACTTCGACAAGCGATACTGATATAGAGCAGCTACTCTCTCGGGAGGCATCTGCCTTCCAACGTGAGCTCGAGGTCGAGCGAATTCTCAAGGCGTTCAAGCTCAAGTACGTGGCTACCTGTTCCATTTGATCGGTCATTTAGCATTGTAACGCAGCCCATATGATATTCTCGACATAGACGAGTCTTCAAAGCCCGAGGGAATCAAGCGCAGATACCGACAGTTATCTCTCTGTGAGCGGTCTCGCTTCACCTGTTCTCCACTTCATTGAACATAGCTAACGGATTTGCGCCTTCGTAATTATGGTTGTTCGTTTGGTGATTCTGGTTGACCTTGAACCGTGGCATCACTTCTTGTCTGGTGGATTTGTGCATGCGTACGTTGTTCCGTACCCAGTCATCCATCCTGACAAGACCCCCCACGCTCGTGCTCCAGATGCATTCGACCTTCTCAAGAAGGTGCGTTTCTCTTCCTTTCATGATCATTACCTCCTCATATTCCCATTCACGACTTCTTACTGAGTTCATTTGTGTATCATCTTCCGTTACTCAAAATACTCTTTCATCTCCAATGGAAGTTTGAACGTCAACTTTCTTCGCACATCACTTTATTGTTGGGTATACTTCCGGGATTCCCATTCTCACTCTTGGCCCAGGCTGAATCTGAGCTATCCGACACTGCTAAGCGCGAAGCACTCGACGCCACAATTGCAGAGGCGCGTCTACAGCTCCTCCGCAGTCACGGTTTCTCTACGAGCACGCAGGATGATGATCCGAAACTTCGAGGGCTTGTCCCATCCTTCAAGGTGCAGCTGCGCGCAAAGGTGAAGGACTTATTAATCGAGGAGGAGGTTAGGCGGAGGAAGTGAGTGACTTTTCTTCGCCGTTGAGCTTGCGGTTATAATGGGTTGGAATTTTTGCAGAGCGATCAAGATGAACCTTGCGAACGAGGGACTGGAAGCGCGGAAAAAGGAAGAAGAAGTTGCTACAAAGAAACGTAAAGCCGAGGAGGATAAATCATGGGAAGGTACGTTCTGTGATTTTTTCAGTCATAACCGTTTTCATGATTCATTATCCAATACTTGTCCATAGAATCCCGTGAAACCCGTGTTGATTCATGGCGGTCATTCAATCATAACTCGAAGAAGAAGAAAAAGACGAAGACTCAGATCCTTGGATGATTCCCTGCACCACCTACATCTTGGACCCGCGGGAAGCCTCAATAGAACCTCATTCACCCGCCTGCGTTCGGACATTTAGATTAATCCCTCGTCCTCTCTTGTAACCCATAGTTCCTGCCGACTTGCAATGTAAGAGATCTATTGCGCCACCTCGAAGGAGGTGCTTCCTGTACCCGACGCACGCATGTCTACAAACGACAACTCGTCACACAAAGTTGTGAACAGAAGCACAGTAGACTTCCGCATATTCACTTAGTGAACAAGGCTGCAGATATCAACTCTGTTTGTCGGTGAGGCACTATGACAATATTATCTTGGATGCATACTACGATGTCGAGGACGAGTATAACGAAGGCGCAACCCGACCTCACTAGACGACCAAGGACAGCATTACTGTGGATCAATCATTGCGGTGAGCAAGCAAGCCAACTGTCTTGCTAATAGCATTAGTCCTTAAAGGCTTTAGTCAGGGCAACCTCCATACTATGCTAGTCATTTGCACCGATCACCATGGCAGCTTGACGGCAGCGCCTGATTGACTGCGGACTTTCCATCTCCTAGTCTTAGCTTCAAAAGCGGAACATGCCTGGTGTGACTTATGCTCTTAATCTTGCGTTAGTACGGCTTTGCGGCTCAGCGACCGGTAGGGACCTAATCCAATCAAGGAACTGCTGACTTGTAGTGCGAGTCATTGCGATTGCCTGCTCGCTTGTGCACCCTCACTCGTATTCAGAAAGGCCAAATTATACGGCACCGGACTTTTTCTTAATGACCGGAGAAGTTTCAAGATGACAGTCGTGGTTAAAAGGAAGTGGAATGCTGCAGCAGCACAAATTGCATCCCATCAAGATGGAGGGCGCTGCTGTGCACGAGGACTCCATAGTATCGCTGGGCGACGTAACATTTCACACCGCGTCGATCCCAGCAGTGGACACCAACCTCTACAGTCTGTCTTCCGAAGAAGCTGCATTCTTCAAGGCGCAAACCGGTATCGATGACGATGAAGACTTGAAAAGACATATTCTGGAAGTTCAAGCGAAAGCGTACGAGGCGAGTAATTCCCAGAGGATCGCGCGATAAGTTATATAACCCTTTGCCACTGAAAGCTCGCAACATATCCTTGTATTCATGGATTTGTCTTTCTTCGGTATGTGAGCGGTAAATTTATGCATTGGCACATAACAAGGAACTTGTGCTCAGTTTGGAATTATCGCGTTTCGCTGTGTATGAACATATCCTCAAGCTTGGTCGCGAGCGCCCTGACGCCATATTACTCGACATTGGTTGTTGTTGTACGTTAAATCACTGTCATCTACTTTCCTGGACAAGCTTGACTCCTTTCTAGTCGGTGTCGACGCCAGAAAGGCTGCGATGGACGGTTTTCCTGCGAAAAACATCATTGCATCTGATATCAACAACGGTAATTCGCTTCCTCTGTGAATCATTCTTGTTAATCATGCGTGCTCATATACAGGGTTCCTCGAGCTAAGCCACGAACTTTTCAGAACGACACCAGCTTCTTACCCCGGGAGCTTCCTTCCTGGAGATGTCTTCGATCCAGCATTTCTCTGCATAGCTGAGCGGTCGGATGATGTCTCTTCCGCCCCGGCTATCGATTTGTCCTCGTTGAAATCCCTCAACCCCCTTCATGGGCGCATTAGCGCAATAAATGCTGCCAAGTTCTTCCATCTATTCAGCGAGGAGAAACAATTGCACCTTGCAAGGGCACTGGCGGGTCTTTTATCTGCGCAGCCAGGTTCCGTTATTTGCGGTGAACAGGTCGGAACTCTCGAAACAGGCATCGTAACTCCCAAGATATCGGGGTCTGTGCATCAGTTATTCGCACATTCTCCCCAGACTTGGTCCTCTTTGTGGGATGGAGAGGTGTTCGAGAAGGGCAGTGTTAAGGTAGAAACGGAGTTAGTTGAAGTTGCGATTCACGGGATGCAATTCTTCGTGATGACATGGTCAGTGATGAGATTGTAGGTAAACATTGTAGTCGATTTGAGAGTGTACATGTACGATGATGCTACTAGGGAAAGATTCAAATATAATATAGCCATAGTTCAGTGAGCATCATCCAACTTGTTGGAGTGGAGGACAGGGAGAATCAACTCAAGACCTGTCTCCACGTCACCCACTGCTCTGAATCTCTCTGAATGTCCGTGTACCACTAGTCTGCGAGTCCTCTCCTATAGTATTTTATTGTATAGCAATGCAGTCGATAAAAAGTGGCCAAGTTGAACGGTGACGGCAATGATCATCTAGTAAAGATGGCACCCGAGGTGTATGGCAACCATTCTCCAACTCTCATCGAGCCCAAGATGGCCATGGTTTGGGAGTTCCAACGCGGCGACTACTTATATATATTGCCATCGGGGCTAACGGGATATCAAAACAAAATCATGTATGTGTGGGTGTATGATTTACCGTTCATATTCATTAACTCGTGGTTGTTGGGCGGTCTGACCGAAGACCTGGAATGTTCGGCCATATAATAGCCGTATGTTCAGAAAGTTTGGAGTTGTGCAGCCTGATGGGAAATAGTTGGCTGCTGCAGATGCACGTTAGACTTGTCATTCTCTAACCAGAGAAGGAGACTTACGAGGCCAGAAGGGCGTCCGCCTGGCTTTGGGTCTCCGTCGTTTGCTTTTCATCTCCATCATCTGGCGTTTCAACAGGTCTTTGACGCGCTTCTGAGACTATGGTTACAGAATCAAGACGTATTAAAATGATGTGGAGCGCCTCAAACAGCATGGAGCGATCGGTAATATCGAGGGGTGCCAATTACATCGTTACTGGCACGGTCGCCATTGGTGTGGCGGTCAACAATGACTGCGAGTGGGAGATAAAGAGACAGGCTCGCACCAGAAGAGAGAAGGGTACGACCAGTGCTCATTGCTCAGTGACCACATCAAGAAAACTTGGGGCCTCGGGGAGAGGGGCCCAGGGCTGGGTAGGTCACGTCAACTGTAAAGACATCGCCGAAGCACCAGCACCAGTAGTGAGGGCCCACCAGTAAATTCTCGAGGGAAAATATGAAGTTGTTGAGCAGCTATTCAAAAGTTGCAGATTATCCGGATTGATAAGTACTAGAAAACTGACAGTCCGACGGACAAGCGCTTGTACATCGTAGTTGAACGCGTTACCGATAAGATTGTTCAGATGCAAAGCATCCAGAGATAAGGTCTCAGTGCCACGCATATGGGAGACGAGCATGAGGTTGTGCATTGCAGATGGACTGCAGTCACTGTACAGCATGTGCAAATGCAAAGCAATACCCCATGAGCCCATCTCGTTCCAAGTTGTCCACTAAGTGCATAAATGAATGCCGCAGCTTGATGGATATCGATAAACGCTGTGCGACTTCATCGGATGCCATATACAACGCTTCTTGAAAGTTGTAACCGCCGGCCCGGGTGCTACATGTCCAAGTATGTATGCATATATAGTAATAATCATCTAACTTTCCACGACACACGATTGTCAACACCTTCAAACATATATGTACAGTGTACACTGTACTAGTCACGGTAGTACTCTGCACTTTTTCCATCCCAATGTCAAACTTGAGCAGGAAGAACTGAACTGATTCAACCTGCAGGCATGTCACATATGTAGCCCACTTCACTAGCGCTAACACTTACCTCCGGCGACTCTTCATCCCACTCCTTCATGTCCTGCGAGACTATGTACTCGGAGAGCATACCATGAAGTACTACGACGCCGGTGAGTCATGTAGTTAAATATGCAAACTACTCATACTCACACAAGTATGCCCATCAGCGCAGTGATCGCAGTCTTTATGGTACAAGCACAAAAAAGGACAACCATTCAAGCACAGAAAACAATATTCTTCACTGTCAGCCTGAGAGTCACTGGCAGATATTGATGCTGTCAAAGCAGCAAAAACGGCGAGGACAAAGGATAAACGCATTGCAAGTTTGTGAGGAGTGATATGGGATCAAATAAAATTGAAGGGGACAGTAGGAAAACGGCTTGCTTTTATGTGCTGAACATTGTTGTCGGAAGACTGCAATACCAGCAAATTGCCACCTAATATCTTGAAGCAAGGTCAATACCAGCTTGAATCCGCTGTCAGGAAAACACAACGTTTCCTGTCATAGCTTTTTCACTTCATCTCTATGACGCCTGAATTTTTCAGCTATAACTCACGCATCAACTTGCAGCTTAACATCACAAAAATTGCTCAACTCAACCCGATATAGCTTGTCAGTGGGCGCACATCACTGCCGGGTTGTGTACGCCCTAACATCTCGTATCGCCTTTGCACGCTGTCAAGTTCAAATTGTTGGGGCCCCACCACAGCGGTACCGTGAGGTATCTCATATATTAAGGTTTTGTCGAGAATTAAGGTTTACCCTCGATCGAGTAGCTCCCCCTCTTCTCCCCCAACCCAAGACGAGGAATGGATACAACTGGAACTGTATGTGTCCATTCCTTCCTGCCTGTAAGCATTGATAAAAAATTAATACACCTACCGGTAAGCTTCGCCTCCGGCCGCTGCTACGCCATAAAACCCCCGTCGATGTTTTTGGAGACTTCCTTGTTTATCTCTTCCGCTGAACGAAGGAATTTGTCTTGAGTCATCCCAACGGCTGGGAGGGCGCTCAGCAGACGAACATGCGACGGGCCGCCGCACACGGTGGTTCAATTCCAGATACAGACGAAGGTCAAAGCGCGGATCCGTTTCATCACAGAAGGAGAAGCCAGTCTCCGCACGTGCGTCCAGAACTGTCTCGCGGCCGATGTTCCTTCCGTGTGATTTCCGACATGCACATCAGGACATATCGCGCACATTCGCTTCTTGTCTGACGTGGCCACTAGAATTCGTCCAGGCATAGATGACGACTTGTGGGCTATGACCCATGCGTTTTCGACCCTTGGACTCTTATCTTGGTTCCTTACTGGATATCCGAGGAATCTGTTGGTTGTATTGTTTTCACTCTACGCGCTCACGATCTGAACAGGTCCGGAGTTCAAGTATAGGACGTGTTCCATGGGCTGTCACATAAGTGGATCGATTGAGCATATGCTACATAAGAATAATTAGGGGTAAGATGCCAATTATCTGTAAATGACTCTGTTGCGCTTATATCCTATAACTTGGTATGCAATATCTCCTCGGACCTTCGTCTCGATTCGTGTATCTCCCTCAAACAAAATCCACCAATGTAATTCGTCATGCAGTCCTTCCGCAACCTCGGATCCTGCGAAGAACAGCTTTGGGCGGTTCTAATACAAAATCTCCCCGACAGCTCGTCCCGAACCTGCACTATTCGAGTCCTCGCACATGGGTGTGGGTCTGAGGTCTTAGTTTCCTGGAAGTCGACAAGTGCACGACCTTCCCAGTGGTCGTTTTCTGGGACTGCGATTCGATAGTCATTTGCCAGGGACTTGCTTGCCCTTTCTGTTCGGGCATGGACAAAAGTCAGAAGATGCGCTGCACTGCGAATAAAGACGGGTACTGCGAGTTTTGTGGACGTAGAGGTTTAAATTGGAAGGTGAGTCACTCCCAAAAGCCGAAGTTGTACGATAGAGTTCACGGTGTACTTCTCAATGACGTGGGCATTGGGTTCCGAGTCATCGAGGTCAGGTCGAATGAATCGGATCTGGCCATCGTACAAAGATACTATAGCTCATTTATGCAACAATTTGATGATGCGTCCGGGTGTCACAGCAACGGGGCGAAGCTAGCCAGGATGGGGTAAGTAATGGAGGGTTTGCGTCGGAGCCGCTGGGTGAAGGGAATATTATACGCAGCCATTAATCGCGTGCTGACGAGCAAAATGCGCAGAACCTGACCGGACACAGATCGAACCACAAATTAATCAATTATTTTTCCATCTTCGCACTTACACATACCATCGTGATAGCCAATTTCAACAGTGATATCCTTTCGAAAACTGTTGCAATTCTCGTTTAGCTGCATGATACGCCGGGGATGCCTCCTGTCGGAAGTAATCCAGCCGTAAACGATATAGTCTCCTGCTGCTGCAGAGTCGTGACAGCGTGCAGAGGCGATATAAGATGTTAAGGAGTGCACAACCCGACAGTGATGTGCGCCCAACAAGCTATAGATATCGGGTGGAGTTGAGCAAATTTTATGATGTTGAGCTGCAAGTTGATGCGTCAGTAATCCAGGCGTCATAGAGATGACGTGAAAAAGAAACCTGCAGAATGTTCCCGACAGCGGATTCGAGCTGGCATTTGACCTTGCTTCAAGATCCTAGGTGGCAATCTGGTGTTACAGACATCATCTATTTGAGAGGGTGAATAGGTTCTTCATACATCGCCCTGAATAACAACATTCAGCATATAAAAGTAAGCCGTCTTCCTACTCGCCCTTCAGATCTATTTGATCCCATATCACATCTTCACAAACAATGCGTTTCTCCTTTGTCCTCACCGTTGTTGAGTTGCGACTCGGAAATGACCAAGTCCGAGCGCAGCCATTGTAATTAGTAAGCAATGTACAAACGTTACTAAAATTTGAGCCAGTACGGTACATAACTGAAGTACTGAAATTTGATTGAAGTTGAAAAATACTGTGTACAAGTGCTCCTTACACCTTCGGACGTTTTCGACCGTCAATCACAATAAGAGATGTCTGTACACTACGTTTGCCGTTGTCTTTTCCTCTTTCTCCCTTCCGAATAGCGATCGAATGTCTCATCGACATCGCACTCTCGATAGCGCTGTGTATAGCTATCCGTGTGCGAACGAATCTGTGCGCAAGTCAAGCACGGCTTTCTCTAGCGTCAGCCCTTGACATCCGTTGAATGTCGTTGCATAGGCAGGTCGCAGAGGAAACTGTTTGCGATTTACAGTCCAGCTTGAACGTGCTGGATTGAAAGTGAACGTGATCCGAGGCAAGCAATGTATCTCTCCGGTATGAGGAATCTGAACCTCAACAAATCTGCGATGAAGAGTGGTGATGCGGACTCGCGCATTTCGCACCAATCCGTTTTCAACGGACATGTTACGTTGTTAATGTGTATGCTGCTCGGTATAAGCCGGTACCGGAGTTTTAATGTGCAAGTCGGGGTATGGCTATGCAGAATTGATTATGTGACAACAGACGCTGAAGGGAGTGGTGTCACACCTGACACGTTAGAGTAGAATGGAGAGACAGAGGGTACGAAAGGATTAAGTGAGTGGCGATATAAACGGGTATGGTATTTGACGAAGTGACGAGAGAGATATAGAATTATATACAAAGTCCAGACTGTAATGACCGTGAATAGGGTGATAATGACGAGAAAAGGGTGCTAAGGGTCGAACGAATTGGTAGTGACGAAGAATTGGCGGTAGATTGAAGACGGGGACTTGCTGGTTGACGGCGGTGGTGAGCTGCGGCGGTGGTGGTTGAGGTGAGCGCTAATTCGGCAACTTCCGGCAGTAAACGATGTGTAATCCTTACACACATCTAATATATGTAAGGACGAAACGTTTGATCCCTCGGAACCAATTCGCGTGACTCTTGGATCAAAATTGCGGCCTAGGGGGAGTTGCTGTCCCTTGGTCAGTGACACTGTATAGTAATAATCTAACTTTCCACGACACACGATTGTCAACACCTTCAAACATATATGTACACTGTACTAGTCACGGTAGTACTCTGCCCTTTTTCCATCCCCATGTCAAACTTGAGCAAGAAGAACTGAACTGAACTGATTCAACCTGCAGGCATGTCACATGTGTAGCCCGCTTCACTGGCGCTAACACTTACCTCTGGCGGCTCTTCATCTCACTCCTTCATGATCCTGCGAGACTATTTACCCATAGAGCATATGAAGAAGGACTACGACGCCGGTGAGTCATGTGGTTAAATATGCAAACTACTCATACTCACGCAAGTAGGCCCATCATCGCAGTGATCGCAGTCTTTATGGGACAAGCACATGAAAGGACAACCACCCCAGCACATAAAACAAGGTTGTTCACTGTCAGCCTGAGAGTCACTGGCAGATATTGATGCTGTCAAAGCAGCAAAAACGGCGAGGACAAAGGATAAACGCATTGCAAGCTTGTGAGGATGTGATATGGATCAAATAAATTTGAAGGAGACAGTAGGAAAATGGTTTGCTTTTATGTGCTGAATATTGTTGTCGGAAGACTGCAATGCCAGCAGATTGCCACCTAAGATCTTGAAGCAAGGTCAATACCAGCTTGAATCCGCTGTCAGGAAAACACAACGTTTCCTGTCACAGCTTTTTCACGTCATCTCTATGACGCCTGGATTTTTCAGCTACAACTCACGCATCAACTTGCAGCTTAACATCACAAAAATTGCTCAACTCAACCCGATATAGTTTGTCAGTGGGCGCACATCACTGCCGGGTTGTGTACCCCCTAACATCTCATATCGCCTTTGCACGCTGTCAAGTTCAAATTGTTGGGGCCCCACCACAGCGGTACCCCTCTTCTTCCCCAACCCAAAACGAGGAATGGATACAACCGGAACTGTGTGCGTTCAGTCCTTCCTGCCTGCAATTATTGATCAAAATTTAACACTCCTACCGGTAAGCTTCGCCTCCGGTCGCTGCTACGCCATGAAACTCCCGTCGATGTTTTTGGAGACTTCCTTGTTTGTCTCTTCCGCTGCACGAAGAGTTTTATCATTGACACGCATGCCAACGGCCAGACCTTGTGGCACCATGTCGAGACCAGCATCGAATTTGTCTTGAGTCATCCCAACGGCTGGGAGGGCGCTCAGCGGACGAACATGCGACGGACCGCCGCACACGGTGGTTCAATTCCAGATACAGACGAAGGTCGAGCGCGGATCCGTTTCGTCACAGAAGGAGAAGCCAGTCAGTCTCCGCACGTGCGTCCAGAACTGTCTCGCGGTCGATGTTCCTTCCGTGTGATTTCCGACATGCATATCAGGACATATCGCACACATGAATTTCTTGTCTGACGTGGCCACTAGAATCCGTCCAGGTCTAGATGACGACTTGTGGGCTGTGACCTATGTGTTTTCCACCCTTAGACTCTTATCTTGGTTTCTTACTGGATATCCGAGGAACCTGTTGGTCGTATTGTTTTCACTCTACGCGCTCACGATCTGAACAGGTTCGGAGTTCGAGCATAGGACGTGTTCCACGGGGTGCCGCACAAGCGGATCAATTGAGCATATGCTACATAAGAATAATCAGGGGTAATATGCCAATTATCTGCAAATGACTCTGTTGCGCTTATATCCTATAACACCAACTAACTTGGTATGCAATATCTCCCTCAAACAAAATCCACCAATGTAATTCGTCATGCAGTCCTTCCGCAACCTCAGATCCTGCGAAGGACAGCTCCGGGCGGTTCTAATACAAAGTCTCCCCGACAGCTCGTCCCGAACCTGCACTATTCGAGTCCTCGCACATGGGTGTGGGTCTGAGGTCTTAGTTTCCTGGAAGTCGACAAGTGCACGACCTTCCCAGTGGTCGTTTTCTGGGACTGCGGTCCGATAGTCATTTGCCAGGGACTTGCTTGCCCTTTCTGGTCGGGCATGGACAAAAGCCAGAAGATGCGCTGCACTGCGAATAAAGACGGGTACTGCGAGTTTTGTGGACGTGGAGGTTTAAATTGGAAGGTGAGTCACTCCCAAAAGCCGAAGTTGTACGATAGAGTTCACGGTATACTTCTCAATGACGTGGGCATTGGGTTCCGAGTCATCGAGGCCAGGTCGTATCTGGCCATCGTACAAAGATACTATAGCTCATTTATGCAACATTTTGATGATGCGTCCGGGTGTCACAGCAACGGGGCGAAGCTGCTAGAATGGGGTAAGTAACGGAGGGTTTGCA
Source organism: Suillus paluster (assembly GCF_016628075.1). Taxonomy (NCBI): domain Eukaryota; kingdom Fungi; phylum Basidiomycota; class Agaricomycetes; order Boletales; family Suillaceae; genus Suillus; species Suillus paluster. The sequence continues at coordinate 812,561 of NW_024537571.1, forward strand.
TCGGAGCCGCTGGGTACAGTGAAGGGAATATTATACGCAGCCATTAATCGCGTGCTGACGAGCAAAATGCGCGGAACCTGACTGGACACAGGTCGAACCACAAATTAATCAATTATTTTTCCGTCTTCGCACTTACACATGCCATCGTGACAGTCGATTTCAACAGTCATATCCTTTCGAAAACTGTTGCAATTCTCGTTTAGCTGCATGTTATGCCGGGGATACCTCCTGTCGGAAGTAATCCAGCCGTAAACGATATAGTCTCCTGCTGCTGCAGAGTCGTGACAGTGTGTAGAGGCGATATAAGATGTTAGGGAGTGCACAACCCGTCAGTGATGTGCGCCCAACAAGCTATAGATATCGGGTGGAGTTGAGCAAATTTTATGATGTTGAGCTGCAAGTTGATGCGTCAGGAATCCAGGCGTCATAGAGATGACGTGAAAAAGAAACGTGCGTTCTCGACAGCGGATTCGAGCTGGCATTTGACCTTGCTTCAAGATCTTAGGTGGCAATCTGGTATTACAGATATCATCTATTTGAGAAGGTGGATAGGTTCTTCCTACATCGCCCTGAATACTATCGGTTACGGTCTATTCGTGATGAGCCTCCATTTCGTGAGTCACACTTTTTGGCCACCTGGGTTACCCAATAAGTAAGCCTTATTATACTGGGTGATCGAGCGCCTCGCTAACTATTACATAGCTTAGTTGCGTTATATCCCAACACCAGCATTAAACCTCGCCCTAAATACAGCCCATAGTGTGATATTCATGCATGATTGTATTACATTTGTAAGACAATCATGATGCATGAACAGTTACTGCACCTTTTGAGGCACGCTGGTGAATCTTTGCAAATTCCTAATGCATCAGTGATGCATTAGCGCTCTAGCTCACCGGGGTGCTTCTATTTGCCCAATTTGGCCATACAAAAAGGGGAGCGCTAATGCATTAGCGCATGCATTAGCGCTCTAGCTCACCGGGGTGCTTCTATTTGCCCAATTTGGCCATACAAAAAGGGGAGTGTTAATGCATTAGCGCTCCAGCTCGGGGTGCTACCATAATTGCCTAATACAGCCATACAAAAAGGTGAGCAGGCTTCCGTTACCCCTTACCTTTGGGACTATTAAATATTGGGGCTTCCTGTACCTGGCTTCGACATCAAAGTTTGACCTGGCTACGTATACCCCATACCTTCATTCCTGAGCTCTATCATTAAATAACACAAGTTTGTACTTGGCATTTCCCGAACGTCTGAAAATTGACGAAGTCCATAGTATTGTGACAACAGCATTTCCTGTGTGCCCAAATTTTTTTCAAGTCCTCCAACCAAGAGTGGCGAGAGTCAGAATGTTGGGAAGTCCATACGTGCACCATGATCCAGAGGTTATTAACAAAATTAAATTCATTATACACAAAGTACGATACTTCCAATTGAAGTAAATATGCTACAAAGTCTTTGACTTTTTAGACCCATGAATTACATCCTCGCCTTTGTGCTTGCTGCCCTGTTTTGAGTTTCCACCAATGACATTGTCAAGTTCGCACCGGTTAAAAGGGACTGATGGGCATGCCCTACCAGTACGTTGAACAGGTTGATCATCCTCTGGAAGAGGAGCAGGGGCTGGCTGAGATGCAGGATTAGTAGGAAGTGTGGGAGGTTGAGGCATAGGAGGCTGAGGTGCAGGGATCACTGGGGCTGGCTGAGGCGCAGAGATCACTGGGCCTGGCTGGGAACGCAGACGCAGGAGAGGGAGGTATAGGAGGCTGAGGTGCAGGGATCACCAGGGCTGGCTGGGACGCAAATTCAGGGATCACTGGGGCTGGCTGAGACGCAGAAGAGGGAGGCGTAGGAGGCTGAGGTGCAGGGATCGCAGGAGAGGGAGGCGTAGGAGGCTGAGGCACAGGGATCACAGGAGAGGGAGGCATAGGAGGCCTGAGGCACAGGGATCGCAGGAGAGGGAGGCACAGGGATCACCGGGGCTGGCTGGGATGCAGACACAGGGATCAACGGGGCTGGCTGAGATGGCTGAGACACAGACGCATCAGATGGAGGGATCAGCACTTCACATCCCCCTGGAGGAACAATGGGCGACTGTAAGTCACCGGTCTCCATGCTCAGGTGTGTCATACATACCTAGGTCTTTCAGAGATGTCTCAAGAAGAGCCAATGCAGCGTTGTAGTCGGCACGTTGAAGACTGTCATAGTCAATACCATCAGTGCGTGGTTCATGCTAGAGGAATAAACAATGTTAGTCATGTGTATTATTAGTAATGGAGGCTGAGCTTACCTCCTGCACACCATTTGGCTGTGATGCATTAAAGTTGTCAGGAATCCAGTCCTTCAGCTGATAAAGTGATTCCTAAGAGTCTGACTCTCCCACAGTTCCAACATCGTCTCCTACCGTCTCAGCGACCTCATCTCTCTCTCTCTCACCAACCTCACTGCTAGAGTCATCCTCGCTTGACTCATCTGAGTCATCATCAAGGTCACTGGCATTGTCCTGCTCAACAGCCGGTAGAGTTTCTTCATACTCTTAACAGTTGCATTTAATGTTAGTAGGTCTCGCAATCTTCATATGACTCCCACACCACTTACCAACACTTTTCTCTGCAAACCTCGCATATGCCCTAAGCACCTTGCCATATCTATCATACAAGTCTGAGAATTGCCCTCCTGTAGTGCATTCTCCAAGGTGGTAACTGTTTCAAATCAATCAATTGATCAATTGATGAACAGTATCACAGCCACCCATGAGGACCGAGAATTTCCATCCTCCCATCATGTGGCTTAGGTGTTGGAATATGCGATCTAACACACCCGGAAGCTCAGTGGATTGCCCTGTCCACTTGTCAATTTAGCGGTGAATATCCTGACCAAAGGTACATACCTCATCTTTGTCTCATCGTCTACCTCTTCCCTTATCTTGGCTCTCGCAATCTTGCGAGCTTTCCTAAACTTCTTGCACAACAATTTGTGCTTCTTCCTAACTCTGTCCTTTACAGTGCTCGACTCTGCCTTGTATTTCTCCGCGGTGATCTCACGACGTACAAGGAGCTTGGAACCATGAGAGGTGATGTTTCCCTTTGCAATCACCTCGTCGGCTGACTGCTTGACGTTGTCCGCATAGTACATTTGGGAGTAAACCTCCACTTCCTTCAGTGCCCGTGGTCCCTTTGTTTTCTTGCCTCCTACAAGTACTTCTTCAATGCTGAGGACCCCCCTGGATCCGCCCGAATGCGCAAGACAGCGTTGGATTTGTTTGCCAGCGATACCAGCACATGATTTGCTGCGACTAGTGGTCAGCAAAGACTTTGTTAATGTAACAATGGTATGCACAAATTTTCGCTGTTTCAGTGGCTCCTTAATCACCTCCTTTTGTTCATCAGTTAGATCATTCTCATTCTCGACGTCGGGGAAAAATTGTTTGTGGATCAGCCATTCAGCGAAGAATTTCTGGTTGATCTTCGGCCAGAACTGTGAGTAATTCTTCGAAGGTATGCATGTCCGATAATCAGCTGACAAAGACTGCAGGACTGCTTCTTGCTCGCAAGTAGGTCCACTTTTTGGGCGCCATTGTGTCAAGGACAGCACACTGTCAGCAGGCCGCAGAGTGTGTTGGGGGGAGGGGAGGGGGTTCGTGTACCAGGAGACCCGCACATAACATTTAATGCATTATTTTAGTGACATTACCGGTATCCATGTAAATACTTCGCTGTCAAAATGAGGATCTCTTTCAAACATCTATCTACATACAAAGAAGCAATTTTGGCATCCAGCCACATCACCAAGTAGTTTCTCCATCTCCGAGGCCGCTGTTGTGCAGGTCATTCGCTGCACTGCGCACTGAACACAACCGCAACACTCACTGTATATCTACATGAGCTTGAATATGTCTAGCGGTGAAAAAGCACTGTCGAATGTGGGCTGCCTTTCTGCACACGAAATAGTTCTGGATCAACTGCAAATAAATGAGCAACAGTCTGGACTACAGTACAAGTACATCTGAACCACACCTCTCGGCAGTTTTGGTATCCGCGCCTGGATTATGGCCTCCCCCAACCTGCTAATCTTCAGCTCCCCACCCTGGTAAATGATACCGGCAAGGTACATATCGCACTCAGGCCACCAAGTGAACCAAGCCTCATAAATAGATTCAAAGAACTCATCATAGCAGCTCGCAGCAGTGTGAGAGAATTCATCATACCATTCAGCAAGAAAGGCACGTTGAGCTGGAGACGTTAGTGCTTCAAATGTTCGAGTCATTGGAGGCAGTGAGTGCAGGATGGAAAGAGTGACAGGTAGGAGGTGAATCCTGGAGGCGATGAGCGCGGGAGGTGAATCCCGCTTGATTCAAATAAGGGAGGCGATGAGCACGGGATGGAAACAGCAGGTGAATCCCACTTGATTCGAATGAGTTCTCTGAAAGAAGGAAATGTATCAAAGTCATGCATTACAATCAACACGACTCAATCTCTACCTTCACTCAGGCACTTCACACTCCTGCTCACACACAAAAAAGACTTGGAGGTATGTTTGATGCCCGCTCCAGAACTTGGCCTGATGCAATTGAGTAGATGTCAAACATGTGGCAGCCAACACGCGAACAGCATGTGTGGTTAATGCCCCGGAGACGTACTGTGGCCTGACCAGCAGGAGGTGGACTTAGAGCTGACCTGCTGACTGGGAGTCGAACTTGGAGCTGACCAAAGATCAAAAGAAGGAGCTGTGTTCAGCAGAAAAAGCACGTGGAGAGGTGAGCCACCACAACCCATCGCCCGATTGGAGAGCTGACAGTTGATGATGGTGGATTTTAGACATTGTTGAGTTGGTTGGGGTGGGCATGGCTGAATGTGAGATGTGCTCATTCGATGTACGGTCGTTCGGGGTGTTGTGGGACAGATGATGGTCGTTGTGTGAAGTACCCTATCGCACCGGACTTGCTGATGCTTGGCAACAATGAACAAGTGTGATTAAGTGATATGTAGATGAGCGCTAGTTCCATAGCTGTTGAAATAAGAATCCGTTACTGTTATACTTCTCTCGCAAGTCTGTATCGTCCACCAGAACATCACATAACACATCCTCCAGCACAGAGAGCACGCCCTTGACAGTTTTTGTGGCAAGACTGACCTTGGCATACCTTTTGCCAGTACTAATTCCCTGCACAAGTAAGTCATTTTCCACCTGCTGAGTCTTGACGAATATCTCATCTATCACTCCTATGACCGCCTGAAGTTTCTCTGACGACTTGGTGTCCAAGTACTCCAGCAACAGGCCACCAATAACTTCACGAGGTTGGCCTCCAAGATAAGTCGTCAAACAATCTTGCTTGTGGTGCGTTTTATTCGTCGGTCCGCCACTGATAGATACATCACGTTCAGAGGTACATTCAGAGGTACTTGAATCCTGTGCGCCATCCCTTAAAAGCGCTCAGAATGGAATGCACTTATGAGGAGATTCGAGTCACTCACGCCATTGAAGATGGGCTCAGTGAAACATTCCCCTTGTCCTGCCTGGCCCGTTGAGAGTGATATCTGGATTTGCGCTTCAAATTAATGATAGACTGATGCCTGTGAGATTGAGGTGAGAATATCAGCTGTGTCATAGCCCGTACCAAGTATCAACTACAAGTGTATATTTACATACTGTGCATAATATGAATGTCCATGCATTCGTTTGGCTTCTCTACATTCTTCAGGAGTATGATACAGTTTCGGTCGACCCATACATGAGGATGACAACGGAAGTAGAACAAAATTCTTGTGACTGTCAATGTTGGTCAGATTTGGGCTTTGCAACCGGTAATTTTCGTCTGACTTTTATAGGACTTAAACCCACCAATGTCAATTGACAGCATACTTTGTCCTGACATCTGAACACACTCCTCACCACATATTCAGGTAAAAATCCTACAGGTCTACAATAGAAATAATGTCAGTCTTGATTCGTGTGATCCAGTGCAGCTGCCATTATAAGAATCATCTATGAACGGTGAAAACATGCGCCGTCAACCAACCATCAACCAATTTCAATCTGCCTGATGCTTACATTTCTGAATTTTGGAATGTATGGGGCATATACCATCATTATTGGGCAAGAAACTTGCAAAACACACATAGGATGAGTACAAGTGGGTACATAATTTGTATATACATATGGTAGGTATCAGAAGGGCTTATTAGACTGGCAACTCCTGCACGGTACCATCTTGAAGAGCCTGTGCATATGCCTCATCAGCACTCGCATGAGAGGAGTACCATCCAAAGCAAGCACCAGGCACACCAATGACATGGGAATGCACGTTATGCCTATAAGAAAATTAGTGAGTCTGCTAGAATGAATGAACAGGATACATACCATCCTTGAAAAACACCAGTCTCCCGCCTGACGGTAATAACGTACCAGCGGGCAGAAGCTGAAGTGCTTCCATGAGCCGTTGTAGTGGCAATGGCTGGAGTCGCAGTGCCTGGAGTCACAGTGCCTGGAGTCGCGTTAGGTACCACAGTGTTGGCAGCAGTGTCACCAGCTGGTCCAACATCAATGGTGGTGTTCAAGGAGCTTAAACTGCTCACAGAGGTCCAGGCACTCTGCACCTTGTCTGGCATCCTCCATTAGAAACTGTCAAAGCTGAGGAAGTAAGCACTTACCTCCTTGAGACACACCTCCATGCTGAATCTGAGCCTCACACACATAACAAGTGTGTGTGTGAGCACGAAAAACACAAGTGGGGCAATAACCGACTGCAATCGCTTCCGCTACCTGTTCAGGCAGGTCAGCCTCAGGATCAGCCTGACTGTGGGCCGCCTTGAGGGCTGAAAATGATTTCAGCGTGTTGACCTGCAAGTATTATTACACTGGCTTACTAAGCTGATCATGCAGAAGCTCGACCGCAGTAACCAATTCAGACAAACTGAAGGTCTGTTCCTTGATGAGCATAGGAAAAACTTTCATTTTAATTGAATGGGGGTGCAAGAGGGAACAGGACTGGATGATGCTAAGTGTGAAGGGGCTTGGTGGCTAGTGGTAAGTAAAATCTCGTTTCAATCGCATCTTATATCACACTCACGTTGACAAACTCTGCCGAGCACAGTTCTCGCACTACATAAGACTTAGAGGATCCCAAAGTACAGTAAGTGATCCTCCTTACGATTCCTTACGCTCATTGCTCCGACAGCCCGCACTGGAGGATCCTAAAGTACAGTAAGTGATCCCCCTTACAATTCCTTATGCTCATTGCTCTGACAGCCCCACTTGCATCAGATACGACATAGAAGACCTCCCCTACGATGTCAAGCTCCAGCGATGTTCCAGCTGTCCCACCCATCCCACCCATCCCAACTGTCCCACCCGTCCCACCCCCACCAGAAGTAACTGTCGTTCCAGTCGGGATGCTGCCTTGGACATTCCGTGAAGTTAACAGTCGTGGTTGTGGACGCGGACGTGGACAATGTGGCGTCAAGCTTGGTCGTGGTAGCGGGTGTGGGCGCATGCAATCTTGTTTCAATGAATATGTAGTCCTTCCTTCATCTAGTGTGCCCTCTGCTCACGAGAGTGTGAAATTTTCCTCCCTGTCACGTGGTCTTTTAACATCTCGCCAGACTGTCTTCAAAGATTCAGGTACCCTCCTGTGTCGCAACTGATCTCGGCACTAACATCAGCGACTATGATCATCCCTATTATGATCACTCTCCGATGGATGAAGACACACCACTTGAAGCGGACATAGGAGATCAGGCCAAGCGTGATCGCACACCTGCTGTTCGTGCAGAACTTCCCACTTGCCTTGCACATACTTACCCTTTCTAGGATAATCCTCTCCATTGCTGGATAGACCATGGCCGTGAACTGTTCCTTCTTGAAATGCTCTGTCACGATGGAAGAGGCCATGATTCTTTGTCCGACTTATGCAGGTCCTGCAGGATGAATGTCGGCTTGTACCGCTGCAAAGATTGTTTTGCCCCTGATTTATTATGTCAAGCGTGCATTATTTATGCTCATGCTCATTCACCAGTGCATCGTGTGGAGGTGAGTGTTTTTCTCGATCGAGATGCTGCCCATGATTGATGGGAACACAGAAATGGAACAGTGCCTATTTTCAAAGCGTAACCCTCAAAGATCTCGGTCTTCGCATCCAACTTGGTCACAAGGTTGGCGACTCATGTCTGCTTCCTACTTGAGCCTACAACAACGATTTTATTCTGGTTGACACCCTAGCTATCCATCCTGTCGCCATAGACTTTTGCGGGTGTGATAAAGCGCAATCCCACGTTCAACAACTCTTACATGTCAGATGGTTCCCTGCGACAACCAGCGACCCGAGAACCGTGGCTACTTTTCGTGTGCTCCGTCAATTTCACATTTTATCATTCGAATCGAAGGTTTCTGCCTACGAGTTCTATCACTCCTTGGTTTGCTTGACTGACAATACTGGTCTTTTGAAGCGGAATGACCATTATGAGGCATTCATGCGCATGGTGCATGAATTTCAGCATCTCAAGATGTTGAAGCGAGCTGCCCGTGGACACGACCCATCTGGCATCGCTGCCACGCAGCAGGGTGATTGTTCGGTATTATGTCCAGCTTGTCCTCAATCTGGGAAGAACATCCCTGGATGATTGGACACTTGCTTCGAAAGCAAGGAGGTACATACTTACTTAATTTATGTCAACAACTTCTTGATGTCTCTAGATGGTTGTACACTTCATTTTTCACCATCGACGCTAACTTTCGGCTCAAGAGATGGATAGTCTCGAAAGACACCGTGGATCCCAGCTTATCAAATGGGTGGAGTTATTTTGTCGACGAGACTGCATACCGGTCATATCTGAACGATCATGGCATGGAGACCCAGGAGGTGCGTATTCAATTTTTAACTTACATAGAAGCTCATGTTAATGGGATGTAATGCAGAAAAGCTCATGCGCTAGTCACAACGCGGTGAACATGGCAGAGTCCAAGTCATCGAAGGGCCTGGCAGCTACAGGACTTGGCACAATCGATTGTGCGCGCCATAACATGAAACTTCCTAACTGGTGTGGGTGACTTGCAGAAAGGCAAGAGGTATGTACTGTTTCAATGTTCGCGTATTCGCATCACTGACTTACCAACCTCAGATATATTAATATGGATTTTTTGTTCTTTTCGACCTTACAGCCACCGCTCTGTGGAAGTTCTCAACATATCATATGATATTGCGTGCCAATGGCACAAACATCTCTGGTCTAGAATGGCAACACTTCCAGAAGATTACCACCTTGATCACACTTCCAAAGACATCCGCTTCTTTGTCCCTAAGTTCCACCTTCCCATGCATATCGCAAAATGTCAGACATCTTTTTCTTTCAACTGGTCTCATTGGGTTGGGCGCACTGATGGCAAGGCTCCGGAGCGCGGATGGTCTAATATCAACCCTGTGGCATCTAGTACAAAAGAGATGGGCCCGGGCAGTCGACGGGACACTTTGGACAATCACTTCGGAGACTGGAATTGGAAAAAGGTTGTCAATCTAGGTAAGTGGTTGTCGTCCCCCGAAGATGCAGCTCTAACTACTTTCAGGTGCAAGCTTGCTACATAAGATGAAAGAAGCAATGCGGGAGAAGGCTGGCTTCCAAGTGGCCTTCGAAGAACTCAACACAGCCATCACTGAACAACATCGCACAACCTGGGAAGCCAAGGTAGAACAGTGGGAGGCTAATCCAACCAATACGAGCATCCCAAATCCGTTTGAGGTGAAGTCAGTTGGTACGTGTCTGCTACGAGACTTGTGAATGAAGGAGCTAACTTATTTTTAGCAATCACCCAGGCTGGCGCTCATCTGAGGCTAGCAGAACTGGAGGGTCGGGAACTCGAAAGCGGTGCAGATGTATCGCTGCATCCTGAGGTCTCAGCAGCGGTTTTGATTGGCTTGGGGCTGGACTTAGAAGAAGATCAGTGAGTTCCATGCATTTGTCTCCTGATTATGAAGCTGAGGGATTTTACAGACGACGGGTCGCTAGGTTTGCGAAGGGTCTCAGTAATCATGTGACAGACACACAGAGAGGGAAGTTGCAGTGCCAGAGAAATGTGTTACATCGCAAGATCGAGTCGTGGCGCACAGCACAAGCGCTGTACATGCCTATCGTGCAGAGCATCCTCTCCACCTCAACTTCGACCTCGTCAACCTCTGTGATTGAGTGTGCAGAGGACTCAAAGCTCTGGCTCCCTTTGGCTATCAAAAATCGTCCATGTCCCACCCACCTCCGACTTTACGAGTGGGAACTCCACCTGGCCCAGGCACACAACGCACTACAAGAGCTCCGTCAATGTCTACGTATATGTTCATCACTCCTGACATACAAGAAGGTGTGGGTGTGCGGGCAGGGTGCAAATACGAGGGCTCAGAATGCCTTGGAACGTGTCCTTGGATGACAAGCCGCATGCACTGCAAGGTACCATGCTGCATGGGATGCATTAAATACCCTGGCACGACAACTTGGAAAGGTGGGGTGGCAAGGTGGCCTTCGGTCACTGCACCCCGATGATATACGACCACTGATTGATCCGGATATCATGCCTGGGCAAGGGAGACGGAAGTTGACATGGATTTGGACCATGACTGGCGTGGATAGTAATGGGGATGGCACAGATGACGAAGGTGAGTTGCAATGTTTGGAATCACAGGATTAACTAACATATATCATAGGTGTGAGGGTGGAATGGTGCAAAGCGCGAGCTCGCATGATGCGGTGGGCCGAGGAGGTCGAGCTACTCCATGAGGAAATGTGATGTGTTCTCAAGTTTTTTGAGTGGCAGGCCAACTGGTGGGTTGAGCAGGGGCATTGGCATACTGAGATGGACGTAGAGTGTCTTGAGGGCGTCCGCGCTTATGCTACCAAGCAGGCAAGCATTCGCTGGGTGTTTATGGATCATTTCCAGATCTTATGGTCTCCCTTTTTATCATCTGACAGAGCTCTCTCAAACATAGACTCAGATGATGATGCTGACCTCCTGGATCTCTCAGCGCCGCCTCTCCCCGAGATGTAATGTACACCATACATTTATTTGGCACGGATTATATGTTTTGCACGGAATATATGTTTTGCACGGACAGTCTATTTTGTATGGAAATGCGGGGAAATGCTTCTTCTAACTGTACCTATGAGGGGAAGGTACTTCTCATCATCATGATCGATTCTTGTCATCACCGGTCCTTCCGATCGAGGACCAATTCAGAAGTACTGGGTGCTGAGTGTCCTACGGGTGACTGTCTTACAATGTGTAATGGCTTGATGCATGATTATGCGTTACAAGTAGTAAGCCTTCATGCATCACCATTGTCTTACTATCATAATGGTTAATGCATTGTCACCCCAGGGTGTTGTGCTAAATACTGTATTACTTACTACTAACTGTTAAGTATTGTATGTACTGAAACGGGTAAGCGACACTTTGTTCCCACACTGCGGACAGCACTCCACACATTTCCGAAACCTTCATGCTCGCTGTTGCCCACAGCGAGCTCAACTACTGCAGTATTTCACTACATTTCCTTGTATTTTTTTTACTGTACTATGTAGTAATACATTAAATAACATTGATCTCGCATTTTAAAGCCCTAATGACCACAAAATAAGTGTATATGAATGTGTGAAGGCTGCAAAGGGTACAGTGACTCCTCCTCCTCACCTAGAGGCCCCAGAGTGTTACTCCCTGGTCGAAAATACTCGATTTAACCATAAGATCATTCCTCTATAGTATAAAATGCGAAATAAAAATACCTAGGTGTTATGGAGGGCGTTCTGAGGGGGGAAATGGGGGTAGGAGAGAGGAGGAGAGGAAATATATTGCACTGAGCATCATATAATCGTCAATAGAAGTCCTATATACATTCTCAAGTAAGGAGAGAGTCAGTAGAGGGTGCCAGGGTTGCAAAAAATGCGACCAAGGCAGGGGGCTGACTCCAGGTCAACAAAACCTAAGGTAGCTACTCACCAATAAAGGGGACACACAAGCGGTGTTCATAGAGCATATCTAGACTCTATTTTAGTCATATGAGCTGGTACAATGGGCGAGAAAATGAGCATTAGAGACATACTGAAAAAAGAACTGAAAACATGAAAAATAAAGAAGACACTTACCAAGGAGTATAGAGCGCAGTTCTGATGTATTGCATAGTGCAGAGAGTTCCCCTAGTCCACTGAGAGCAGCAGGACTTGTGAGGATGGAGAGGAGAACAGGTCAGAAACAAAAAATGTCCAAAAATGCGAACCATGGGACTCATCAGGGCAAGGGAGGTTCCTAGCATATGTACCAAGGGAAACTATGGTCATATTATGATGAAGGACATCCTAGAGTGCTATTATATCAGAGGCAAAGTGCTATGGACAAGGTGAAGGCGAGTTACAAAGAAATAAGCTCAGCATGGTGAAAATCACTCACCTTGCCAATACAGAAGCCCTTGGAGGTATATAATAACCTAGTGAAGTCATAGATAAGTAGAATACACCTAGAAATGTTAGCACAGCAAGTTTCAATACATATTAATGAGTTGTGGTTGAGTTACAGTGAAAATGGAGGTTAAGGGGCAGTTTGCAATATACTGTGCAGTTGCCTTATGTGTACCAAAGTTCAACTAGACATTCAACCACTCATTTACCCTCTAACTCGACCACAACTCACTGGTTTGTCTTGAAACCCGCTGTGCTAACATTTCCAGGTCTATTCTACACTATTCTGACACCTCTTGGTCAATATATATCTCCAGGCCTTCTGTATTGACAAGGTGAGTGGGTTTCACCCCTGTTGAACTTATTTTCTTTCTTACTCGCCCAAACCTTGTTCATATCACTTACCCCTTGATATAATAACATCCTAGGGTGTTTTCCACCGGGTTGTGACCTTATTTTTACCTTGGTACACATGGTGATCCCTCCCTTGCCTTGGTGAGTCTCATGGTTCGCTTTTTTGACCAATTCTGTTTCTGACCTGTTATCCTCCCTATCCTGATAAGTACTATTGCTCTTAGTGGACTAAGGGCACTCTCTACACTATTGTATGCAGCAGAGCTGCGCTCTGAACCACTTGGTATGCATCCTCTTTATTTTTCATGTTTTCAGTTCATTTTTTTACTGTGTCTCTAATACTCATTTTACTGCCCATAGTACCAGCTCATATTACTCCAAGAGAGTTCAGGTATGTTCTCTGAACACCACTTGTGTGTCCCCTTCCTTGGGGAGTAGCTACCTTAGGTTTCATAAGGAAAACCACCGGTTCCTTTTCTAACTTAATTCGTCACTTAATGACGTGAAAAGTACCATTAAGTCATTTGAGTGAAAAAGCATGAACCACTTAATTAAGCCCACTCCATCTCTGAATTTTCGCTTATTTCACACTTATTGCACTTAAAAAACCAGATAAAGTGGCACAAGCCTTTCATAAAAAAGGGGGCATACACGAAAAAGCATAAAATTAAGGAGACTCTCTAATATAAAAAGTCGAGAGCCAGCTGGGGGTACAGGAAAAATGGTGGACATGTGGGGGAAAAAATGGCAGCGAAAATGATGATACAACAGCGGGATTCCACCGGCGGTGTAGAAGAGACAACATCCTACAATGATGAATGTCAGTTGGATGAAACCGAAATGACAAGTACTTACAAAGCATAGCGCACTCATCGTCCTCCGACTCGTCGTCGTTAAGTGAGTCCTGCTGTGATTCAATGGCATCATTTAAGGCAGTACAAGCATGTGCCATCTGTACTGTGGTCTCTACATACCCAGCAGGCTTGCTCGAGATAGATTTGATGAATGATGTGGTGACTTTGGCCCAGCGAGCTGCTGAAAACAAAAATGGGGCATTAGTCATCTTCCCGGTGACCTTGTTGAGGACTTTCAGTAGTTTGATGACAAGTTTGCCTCTCGCACTGGACACCAAGATATCTTTGGCTTTCAAATTCTTGTTTGTGAACATTCCCAGGGCACGCTCGATCTAAAAAAACAATAAATGTGAATTAAACCATCATAAAATCAAACTTACAGCTGCAGCACAGATAGCAATAACACCCGACATCTTGGTGGCACCTGTTGCAAGTGCGTGTGTGTCGAGGTTGGGAACCTCAACATACCCACTGATGGCATTAAGATGCGCTGTGCCCAACAGCTGTAATATGAAGGGAGAACGGTATGTTGTGAGGGGACTTGGCTTGTCAGGGTCCTCGAATAGGAATGCATAGTCTGCGAGAAGGTAAGCGGCAAGTTGAACAGAATCGCAGTCAGAGTTTCATGACAAAAAGTCCACAATAATGACCAGGCCCATTGAGCTGAAGTTGCTGCGCCATTCAGAAATTCGCTGCGCAGTCTAATTACGAGTACAGTCAGTAAAGCTCGATATAAAATAGTGAACTTACGAGGGAATGAATCACACTACCATGAACAATAGTGATGTTGAGCTCCTTGTATACTGCGTTAAAAATTAGCTGCGCATGAAGGAGAAGAATGTCGTCTGGGATAGTCCAGAGATCTTCATAACTTCCAGCCCATAACATGGCGGTAGGAAGATATTTCTTTGCCCAGCGTTGATCTACCTGCATCGTGGCAGGTAAATCAACGTTACAATATGCACTACAAGGTTTCATGTTCTCCGGCACAGTGTCCACATTGAGCTGGCGTTTGATGGTGGGAGTGCCATGGGCACATGCAGTGGGTGCCCCGACTTTGATTTTTTTGGGAGCAGGTGATTTGCTGTCAGCGACAGAAGTCACAACCGATACCGATGTCTGTGTGAGTGTCAGAGTGAGTGCGATTATATTCAGAGTCCTTACTGAAAATGTCATGCACGGATCTTTCTCCTTCTTCACTACCACTGGAGGCTCAGGCTTGGGCTCAGGCTTGAATGTGTCTTCAAAATCGGGGCCTTCAATATCCATGGACCAGTCAGAAACCATAGACTCCTCGTCGTCATCTAAGACGTCATCCACGCTAGCTTTCCGCTTGAGGGTCCTGCGATTGTCAATCTGCGTGAATGGAGCCTGAGGCCCCTGTGAGCCCTATTCCTGTTCTTCATCTAAGACGTCATCCACGCTAGCTTTCTGCTTGAGGATCCTGTGATTGTCGATCTGCGTGAATGGAGCCTGAGGCCCCTGCAAGTACCATTCCTGTTCTGTAAATGAAGTCACAGAATCATCATCCGGCTCATACCCTACCGGAGCATTAGGCTTGTCAAAGTCCACATTATCTTCGAATATCGAGGCCACCTGCAAAGCAAATAATTAGCGCGCGGATACCAATGATCAAACAGTAGCTGATCACCTTCGATTTCCCCTTGCCTTGCGCAATAGTGGCCTTGCACTCCAACGTATCATCAATATCATCTGCAAAGTCGCCAATGAGGGCTTCTGCAACAGGAACCACAGGCTTGCGAATTGGGACCTGTGCATCCGAAGTTGCTGCAGTGGAGGCAGTGCCTTGTGAGAAAATTGATGTTGGAGGCACTCAAGTTGAAAATGAAATGCTGGATGCGCAGGACATGGGCTTCTGATTTTCTGGGCTTGACTGCCTGAAATCCAATTGGTCACCTGGCCACCCAATGCGAATTTCTGAGTGGTAGCATTGAAACTGGAAGTGAGATTGAGGAAATACAATGTTGATTCAGTGAGAAGTAACATCAGATGGTGAGAGAAAGGAAGCCTTATGGTGCTGGCTGTATCTTTCCCATCAGATACACGTGCTACATTATTGGCGTTATCAGTGTCACCTTCCAATTTTGATGGTGCTTCGTTGATCTTCTTCTGCATGTTACTGATAGCGTCCTTTATCAGCGGCTTTCTGCCTTTCTTTGTTACCTTCCTCTTTTTTGCTCCTGTGGTTCCATCCTCCATGTTCTCGACAGCCTCCATGGTCTCGACAGCCTCCTGGAGGTCGTTTGCCTCATCAGCCTCCATCATGTTGTCAGTATGATCATCACCACTCCTTACTACAGGTTTAGTCGCCTTACGAGCCCTTGGCTTGGGCCAAACAGGGATCGCCTTTTTGTTGAGTAATTCTTCCTGCACTTTCTCCATCTCATTTTGCATACCAGCTAAGCGCTCCAACCCTTTTTGGACCTGTGCTTCCTGTGCTTCCTGTGCTTCCTTGAGGGTAAGGTCAGTTGGCGGCCTTTTGTGCCTTGGTACACCTCTTGATCTTTGCGTCAAGCACTATCTGGCCAGGCCGAGCGGTTGCATTTGATGGACGGGTGCAACAGGGAGTGTCTTGGGTAGACATGACTGAGGAGATGAGTTTATGACTTGGGAAGTTAGATGAAGGGCAAAACTTTTGCTGGAGTGAGAAAGGCGGGCTTGGAAGTTGGAAAAACTCGTAAGCTCCCAAACAAGTACCGACTGGTGTACACACACTAATCAGACTTTGTTACACAGTACAGTTGAACTTAGTGTTATCACGTGTTTTCGACCAGCTCTTCGACTTGGCTACCATAGGATGCCCAAGGCTGCTCACAGGGACCACAGTGCCCTTCAGATTCCATGTGGGTACTTAAAATGTGACCGCTGTTACAGGGACGTTACGTAAACCCCTCAGGACCAGCTTATTCTCTTTTGCCTATCTTTTCATTACCGCTCGCAGCCGCTAAAGCGACTTCCATCTTACCGTTCACTCGGCTTATCCATACTGGCTGATCATTCTCGCACTGCTTATCTGGTTTATCCGTTATCTCTGACTCATACCCTATGCCCTTATCGCATTGTCGGTACTACCTTTGACCCTTACCATTCAACCGGTATCTTCTGCTTTTCATATATAAAGGACTCTGTACGCTGTAGTAGTCCTTAACTTGAATCTACTCAGTATCACGCCTAAAGCCTCAGGATAGAGGGATAGCACGAAAGCTAGATAGCAAGCTTCATCACTTCTATCACATTTACACCATCTTCTACTAGACTCTCTGTCTAGTAGTCTTACCTTGAAACTCTTCGCAACACTAGATCGGTGCTCCTTGCGGGTATCTAGTGCGGAACCAACTGAGTTCGTAACATAAGATTCAAGTTTCTACCCCGAACAGTCTCTCCATCGTGAGAGCGTACCATTGACCAGAAAAGATAGCATCGAGAAGACCTCATCACACTTGGGAAAGAGCTCCCACACCATCTGACCCATCATCTGCGTCAGAAGACGTCGAATCAGAATATGAAGACTTTCGCCCACTTCCCTCTCCATGAAGAACAAACCCCCCACCTAGACCACCCATTCCCCCGCTTATCCACCCAGCAATGTCTGGATCAGGAACCACTGCCAAACCCGTAGAAATACGGATCGGTACACCCACCGAATTCTCTGGAGATAGAAAAGACGCCGGACGATGGATAAGATCTATCACCGCCTACATTGATGTCAACGAAAAGATCTACGACGATGATAAGAAAAAAATCATCCTCTATCTGTCATACATGACAAAGGGAGCAGCCACCACCTGGGCAGACGACTTTATGGAACACACCCAAGATGCAACCAACACGGCAAAATATGGCAAGCTTGAAGACTTCCTTGAAGACTTCAAGAAGGCATTCAAAGAAGTAGACTCCGTGGGAGCAGCCATTACGGAGATGAGGAATCTCAAGCAAACCCATTCTCTTGGAGAATACCTCGCCTCATTCTGACAACTCACCACGAGAGGAGGAATCACCGATAACGGTGCACTACGCCAATTCTTTTTGGATGGCCTGGACAAGAAACTCCGCTGGAGACTCCTGATCAACAACAGCGACATCGAAACATTTGAAAAACTCTTGAAGAAAGTGGTTGACCTAGACAACAACCACCAACAGCTGTTGGCTATCACCGCAAGGGAAGGACGAAACAACGGGGGATTCCAAAAAAGAACTGGGAACCCCCGATACACTCCTCCCAAAAGAGAAGCCAGAGACCCAAACGCAATGGACATTGACCGCATGGATGAAGAAAGGCAGAAATGCTTCAGGGAAGGACTCTGTTTCACTTGCAAGAAAGCAGGACATAGGGCCAATGACCCAAGATTCCACCCTAAACGAGGAGCGTTGAAAAGCAGGCAGACCATGCCTGAGAAGGAGGAAAAGGGACAGTCTGGGATTACCCAGCTTGATGATGAAGATGATGATGAAGAAATGCCCGTTGTGGGTACAACAAGTGCAGCAGAGTGAAATCAATCTACTACACAGTTGGGTCTTTGCTGCCTGCTGCCTTGCTTGGGAACAAGTGCGTTCGACCCTTAAGGGGATTGCTACTGGGGAATACTAGTCTCTGTCTAAAGCGACCCTATAGGATGAAAGATCCACAAAAGCGGATGAAACGGATAGGATGCGAAATGTACAGATTCGTCGGATGGAGCGGATGGCACTTGCGGATCGGACGGGATGCGAATCAAAGTCAAAGGAAGTTCATTAAAGGTTAGATGGATAGTGGGTATAAGTCAAAGTGACCTTCTGGTAAGGTGCAGGAAAAGTGGGAGGAAGTTACATGAAGTAAGTATTTTTCGAAAACCTCCATGCTTATAGGGTACAGTATTTTCAAGGAACATAGAGATATAGGTAGCGAGTCTAGACCATGCCATAAGCTATCCGAAAAATACTGGAGTGTGAGAGGATATGTCTGTGTTCAGTCAGTAACAAGAAAATGCGTGTGAGTACGTACCAATGAGGTAGAATGGATGTGAACAGGACGGATGCAGCGGATGCGCAAGCTATAGGAGGAGATCCGAAGGTATCCGCATGTCATCCGAAAAGCGGATGAGTATCGGATGGAATGGATAGGATGTGGATGGATGCCGGATGGACGGAAAAACAGTGGATACGAGCCTAGCGTAGGGATACTCCCTACACCGTAGCCAAGATACGAGCCAAGGAGATCTCAGTGGCCAAAGGAATGGATTTTTAAACCGAAGGACTGTCGCAATGTCAGCACCTTCTACTTGTGTACTGTATACTAAAGCCATTGGAAAATCCAATGAATTCCGCATTCCCATCATGCTTTTTTCTACCAAGTACGCAAAAACCATTGCCACCACTGCCATAATCGACTCTGGAGCAGGAGGATCGTTCGTCGATCACCTCTTCGTCCGAAAAAATAAAATCAGCACCTACCCCCTCACTGACCCCTTCCACATACGAACAGTTGATGGAAGCAACTCTACTGCAGGAAGGGTAACGCACTACTGCACCCTCGCAGTCAAAATCGACCAACAATGCATGCTTGGAAATTTCAATATCACGAAACTATCCAGGAATGATGACATCCTCCTCGGAAAGCCGTGGCTTTCCGCCATGCAACCAGAAATTGATTGGAAGAACGATACCATCTCTTTAACACGGACAAAACGATCGACAGAAATCGAACAAATGATCAATGACGAAAGACAGGCGAACGGAGCAGAACCTTACAGATTTCCCCCGATTCGAAAAACAACCGTAACTGATGAACCTCCTGAAGATTTCTCCCCTTTAAAGAAATTACCCAAAGGTTCAAAATACGCTTTAGAAGAAATAGCAGAAAAACGGCGATGAAAGAAAAAGGCAACCACAGAAAAGAATAAACCAGCAGACCCCATATTTGACAATTTCGAGGATACCTGGCTCGGATGAGTTAATCTTGCTGAACCAGTCACCGATGTTTCCACCTACCAGTTGGAAGATGATGAAGTCCTAGTTGAATATTCATTTGATGGTACAACCATCTGAATGATCGAAAACCTAGACACTGATTCCCCGCTGGTACGGGATGGAACATCCTATCAAGAAATCAGAAAACTCGGCAGACCAGAATCATTGTGGAACACCTGGATCCTCTCCCAATCCCTGCATGAACAACTTGAGGAAACCCAGAAAACCAGTAACAAAGCACAAGAATTCACGATGAAGGACGTCCAGGAAAAAGTCAAGAAAACCTTCGAAGAACTCGTTCCCGAATACCTCCACAAATTCCGGGATATCTTCGCCAAAGACGGATTAAACCAACTCCCCCCAAGCCGACACCTCGTAGATCATCGTATCGAAACAAAACCTGGATTTGTCCCGAAATCTACCCGCATGTACCCCCTCTCCCCAAAAGAAACTGAAGCAGTAAAAGCCTTTCTCGACGAACAACTCACAAAAGACTTTATCCAACCATCCACGTCGCCACAATCAAGTGGCTTCTTCTTTGTGGGAAAGAAAGGAGGAACCCTCCGCCCCTGCCAGGATTATCGCTACCTCAATGACTGGACAGTCAAAAATGCTTACCCACTTCCACTGATTCCCCCTTTGATCGCAAAACTCAAAGACGCCAAATACTTCACCAAAATGGACATTTGGTCTGGATATAATAATATCCTGATTCACCCCGACGATCAATGGAAAGCCACCTTCTCCACATCATTTGGTCTATTTGAGCCAAAAGTCATGTTCTTCGGATTATGCAACTCGCCTGCGACATTCCAAGCCTACATGAATGAGACGTTTAAGCATGAAATTGATGCTGGATGGCTGATTGTCTACATGGATGACATACTCATCTTTTCAGACACACTAGAAGAAAACCAAAGCCGAACGAAAATCATCCTGCAAAAACTACGCACCGAAACATTATTCCTCAAACCAGAGAAATGTACATTTGACGCCCAAGAAGTAGAATACCTTGGGATGATCATCCGCCCGGGCAAAGTTTCAATGGACACCGCCAAATTGGAAGGGATCAGTCAGTGGCAAATGCCAACTACTGTCAAAGACGTGCGATCATTCCTCGGATTCTGTAACTTCTACCGACACTTCATTGCTCATTACTCGGATATCGCACGACCCATGATTGATCTAACAAAGAAAGATCAACCCTTTCACTGGACAGATCATTGCCAAAACGCCTTTGACAAACTCAAACACAGTTTCCTCACGGAACCTGTGCTCCGTAACCCCGACGCAACCAGACAATTTGCCCTTGCCACTGATGCATCGCTCTTCGCCACTGGCACTGTGTTATTACAGACCGATGAAAATGGCGCCTACCACCCTTGCAGGTACTTATCCCAATCATTCAATGCCGCCGAATGCAATTATCAGATTTACGACCGTGAGCTCTTAGCTGTCATACGCATGCTCAAAAGTTGGAGACACTTCTTGGAAGGCAACCCCCACCCTGTTATTGTCTTCACCAACCATAAAAATCTCCTCTACTTCCGATCGGTGCAACAGTTGACATGTCGCCAAGCCCGGTGGCAGCTTACTCTTAGTGAATTTGACCTCGTCTTCCACCATGTCCCTGGCGCAAAGCTTGCCACCCCTGACGCCCTGTCACGACGACCAGACCATGTCGTTGGCGACCCTGATAACACCAATGTGACCATACTCCCAGACTCCCTCTTCATCCACCTGGTCGATGGCGTGCTCGCGCACCAGTTTAAATCCCTTACCGAGTCTGCACCTGACTCCACCATCCAGACCGCCCTCCAGGCTTTGAGCGGTATCTGTGCGCCACCCATCAAATCTGCCCTCTCCGATTGGGCCTTCACCGATGGTGTACTGTTTTATAAAGACCGGGCCTACGTACCGGCCGATCTTCGCTGGAAAGTCCTGGCTCTCCACCATGATCACCTTACCGCGGGCCATCCCGGCCGCACTATCACCGAATGGAATGTCAAGAAAGCTTATTGGTGGCCTGGTATGGGCACTTACATCCGAAACTATGTTGCTGGGTGCGCCATCTGCCAACAAATGAAGTCCGACACTCACCCCATCACCCCACCTCTGATGCCAATCCCCTCCGTTGCTACCTGCCCCTTTGAGCAGGTCTCCGTTGACCTCATCACTGATCTTCCCCTGTCCCATGGCTTCGACTCTGTTATGGTCGTGGTCGACCATGGCCTAATGAAGGGGGCAATTCTGTGTCCATGCAAGAAAACCATTACTGCAGAAGGTGTTGCCAACCTTTTCTTTAAAAAGGTGTTCACACGCTTCGGTCTCTATGACAAAATCATCTCCGACAGAGGACCACAATTCGCTTCCAAATTTGCCAAAGAACTAGGACGGATCCTGGATTACCAAGTAGCCCTCTCTACAGCCTATCATCCACAGACAGATGGACAAACAGAACGACTTAACCAGGAACTAGAAACTTACCTCAGAATCTACTGCCGCACCACCCCCGCCGAATGGTCACAACATCTGCCGATGGCCGAATTCATCCACAACTCAAGGAAACATTCCGCCAGAAATACATCACCCTTCGCCCTAATGATGGGATATGAACCAAAAAGCCTACCCCAGGTGTTCCCCGCAACTTCGGTACCAGCAGTAGAAAAACGACTGAAACACCTTGGAAAGATCCGGGAAGAAGCACTGGCATGCCACGCCCTTGCCCAACAATGAATGGGAGAAAGAATGCAGGGAAGAAAGTACACCCCATAGAAGAAAGGGGATAAGGTCTGGCTATCCGCAGCTCATCTATTAACAAAACTCCCATCAAAGAAACTCGCACCGAAAAGATACGGACCGTTCACCATAGAAGAAGTTTTATCACCAATCACATTCAAGATCAAACTTCCGGAAACCTGGAGAGTTCACTCCACATTCCACGCTTCCAAACTATCCTCCTATCACGAAACCGACGTTCACGGCCCGAACTACGAAGAACCACCACCTGATGTAATCAACGGCGAAGAAGAATACGAAATAGAAGCAATACTTGCCCATAAAGGAATGGGTAATTGCTGCTGATACCTTGTATCGTGGAAAGGATATCCCGAATCGGACAACTCTTGGCAAACCGAGTCAGATTTGGCTAATTCATCCGACATCCTGACAACGTATAAAAGAAAACTCGCTAGCAAGAACTAAGAAGACAATTCTGCAACCAACAAACATGTCCAACTCATCAAACGACTCCAACTTCTTTGCCTCCCACCCTCATCTCACACCCATGAACGAAGACAAAGCCCTCTGGGAGGCACTCATCCTAGACAGCCATTATGCTATAGAAATCGACAACCTCATCATCGCCCGCAACGACCCTATCCTCTTCGAACTCATTGCAGCATTCAGAACCGCAGATACCCTCACCGCCTGCATCGTCAACATGCAGGAGTGCAAATGTGGAACATTCGGGACAGTATCCCTTCGCTACGCACAAACCAAAATCAAAACACTGTCATGACACTCCTAGCCACGAAAAAGTTCAGCAAACTTGTTGATCAGATCAACAACGGTGAATTTGTAGCACAACCCACACCATCCCCTATCCAACCGAGCATTCTTGATGAAGAAAACATTGAACTGGCACCATTCATACCCACAGAACCCCATGCTGAAACTCCAGAACCCCCTGAAGCAGAAAACTTACCTAATCTCATCGCTGAAGAAAGCGAGTTTGAAGGAGATTTCTTAGAAGCAGATGGAACTGCCACACCGTCCATCATGCATTACTCCCCACCTCCTACTCCGAAAACTCCTGAACGAAAACCATTACATGTCCCCAAACCAACTGGCCGTACCACCTCCCCCAGTAAACAAAATCGCCGTAACCGTGGAACCACCATGCTCCTTTCGCTTGGTCTACCGTTATCAGTTAAATACCCTCCTATCTTCCATGGCATAGCGCCCAACTGTCGAAACAGGGGAACCAGAAAGAGTCATGACTACTACCGCAGATCGTATCCATCATGCCAAATTCGAAGCTATTGAAACAGAGCAGACCCACCCCGCCAACTTCATCTGCCGCTGCTGCAAACGATATGGCCATAGACATCGTCATTGCCATCAGTACTTCTGTCGTATCTGCGGGGTCTTCACCCCAGGACATTTCACCTCATACTGCCCACATCTTAACGGACGCACTATTCTTTGTCGCAGTCGTTCCGACCCTAACTTCCACGCGCAACTCGCGCGTCTTGAATGCTTTTATGATGCCCGCCAGGGCATTATCCCTGACCATGACGACGAAGATGACCGTCGGCTTGAAGTTAATGAGATCGAAGGTTTAGACGTCGACGATGTTTTCTTAGACGATGCCCGCCTTGACGCATGAAGCCAGGTGACTTCACCCTTAGAACGGGAGGTGATGTTACAGGGACGTTACGTAAACCCCTTGGACCAGCTTATTCTCTTTTGCCTATCTTTTCATTACCGCTCGCAGCCGCTAAAGCGACTTCCATCTTACCGTTCACTCAGCTTATCCATACTGGCTGATCATTCTCGCACTGCTTATCTGGTTTATCCATTATCTCTGACTCATACCCTATGCCCTTACCGCATTGTCGGTACTACCCTTGACCCTTACCGTTCAACCGGTATCTTCTGCTTTTCGTATATAAAGGACTCCGTACGCTGTAGTAGTCCTTAACTTGAATCTACTCAGTATCACGCCTAAAGCCTCAGGATAGAGGGATAGCACGAAAGCTAGATAGCAAGCTTCATCGCTTCTATCACATTTACACCGTCTTCTACTAGACTCTCCGTCTAGTAGTCTTACCTTGAAACTCTTCGCAACACTAGATCGGTGCTCCTTGCGGGTATCTAGTGCGGAACCAACTGAGTTCGTAACAACCGCTACTTCAAGACTCAGGCAGGGTGCAAAAAGCACTGGAATGCTTCACACCCAACATTCATATCAGCTCCTACCACCAGTGTCTTGCATACTGCTACAGTCGAAGACGAACCCGAAGAACCACACAACAACTTCCTCGCAGGACATGATGACTTCTCCGCAGGCTTATTTGGCGCGGGTCAGGCTCTTGATGAGCCTGATAATCTGGACATGCAGTTTGTGGGGCCGGGTGATACATTATACCGCAACTATCACCCAAAACTAAATGGTACATTTCTTGGTCCTTTTCCAGCTAGTTGCAATTAACGTGGGTATTTACACAAGCTTGTCCTTGTGATGCGACAGGTCAATTCCTTGAAGATGGAGCATTCCCAATGCCACCTCCAAGCAAATCGCCTGATGACTGGACTCCATACCGGGATCGTGTTGAATTTGAGACTGCCAAATTCCTGTACACATGCAACCAGATGTCTGCCGGGGACATCAATGTCTTATTGGATCTTTGGGCTGCAACCCTCCTGAAACATAATGACAAGCCGCCGTTTGCGGACTGCCGTGATTTACATAAAACCATTGACAGTACACTGGTGGGTGATGTCAAATGGCAATATTTCAGGGTCCAGTACATGGGGAGAAGCCGGAACACAATGTACCATTGTGGATGGGTCAATCTCATGACATTTGGTATCGAGACCCCCATGAGGTCATTTGGAACATGTTGGCAAACCCAGACTATGCCACAGAGATGGACTACCAGCCCTACCATGAGTTCTCGACTGACAGCAATGAATGCCAATGGCAGGACTTCATGTCCAGCGACTGGGCCTGGAACCAAGGGGTATTTCTCTTTTCTTGTTTTATGTGGCTATACATGCTGACGATATTTGGTAGGATATTATTTCCAAAGATCCAGATACAACTGGCTTGACCTTTGTTCCGGTTATACTCGGAAGCGACAAGACGACAGTTTCAGTGGCAATTGGCGCCAACGATTACTATCCACTGTATGTATCAATCGGGAATGTTTGTAATAATGTCCGGCGTGCACATTGTGACGCTGTTGCCATCATTGGCTTCCTAGCTATGCAAAAAGTAATCTTCATCCTATTACTATTGTTCTGTGCTAACTACAGTGGAGCAGCTACGAAGGAGCATGCCTCCTGCCCAAAATATCGGAAATATTGCTGGCAACTCTTTCATTCGTCTATCTCAAAGATTCTTACAAACCTAAGACCCAGCATGACCAAACCAGAGGTTGTGCGCTTTGGTGATGGGCACTATTGGTGTGTAATCTATGGACTTGGGCCATATATTGCAGATTATGAAGAGCAGGTTCTATTAGTGTGTATAGTGCGCTCTTGGTGTCCAAGGTATGTTCCTAGCAGTAATTGTAATGTACCTTTCGCCTTACCATTGTTGATATACAGGTGTATGTCACACTGCAAAAGTTTGGACTCTGAGTCGTTGTGTCACAATCGTGTGTGGGACGAGTATGGGATCATAAATGACCTCGTCATAAGTCATGCATCTTCTCATAGAACTGCAGTTCATAGTATTTAATCCCTCCTAACCATTTACAAATGACTTCCCTTGAGCTGATATTCACGAACTTATCACGCTGGACCTCCTACATCAATTGATCAAGGGGACCTTCAAGGATCATTTAGTTGAGTGGGTTGGAACATATCTGCACCATGTGCACAGAAAGAAAGGAGCAGAGAAAATCCAAGACAATATAGATTGAAGGTACGTCCTTTTGTCTAAATTCAATGTTTCAAAGCTCATGTCATGGAAGAATCGCTGTGGTTGCTTCATTCTCAGGTCTTTGACATTTTCCACAAGGTCGAGGATTCAAACAATGGACCGGCGATGATTCAAAAGCGCTTATGAAGGTATATTCAACATTATTTCTAGGACATTGTGACTGCCAGACTAACAACAGTTCAGGTTTATCTACCTGCCATTGAAGGTCACGTCCCAATGGACGTGGTCCGCACATTTCATGCATTTCTTGAATTCTGCTATCTTGTATGGTGTAATATCATCATGGAATCCACACTGGTTCAAATCCAGGATGCTCTCAACCGATTCCATCATTACAGGAAGATCTTTGAGTCCATGGGTGTCGTTCTCACATTCTCCCTCCCTCAACAACACTCTTGTTCCCATTACATCCTCCTTATCTGACAGTTTGGTGCACCCAATGGTCTTTGTTCCTCAATCACCAAGACAAAGCACATTAAAGCCGTAAAGGAACCATGGAGGCGCTCAAGTCGCTACAAAGCCCTTGGTCAAATGCTGGTGACAAACCAGCGTCTTGATAAACTTGCGGCCTCACACATTGATTTCAAGAGCCATGGGATGCTGAATGGCACCTGTCTGTTGGAAACACTTTGAGCATTAAGTGAGTTTCTTTAGCGCTATCATCTTTATTATTCACTTGAAATATATACTAGAGCGGTTGCGGTTAAATACAGAGCCTAATGCCGACCAGCCCGACCAACCCAACGAGAATAGCATTCTGCCACTCCCCGACCTCAACGTCACTATACAGGGCAACGATGAAGAGGGTGAAATTATCGACGGCCCAACACTGGTGCAGGCCCATGTTCAGTTGGCAAAAACACCCCATAAGCCAGCTCATATTTGACTGCGAAGACCTTATTTGATTTTCAACATTGCGCAGAACGCACACGTGCATGAACTGTACCTGACTTATCTGCAGAACTCACTATCCCCCATCTCTACAACCTCCTCCACCGATTCCTATTCGAACAAGTCAACCCAGATGACCAGCGGTCTCCCTCTGAAGTCCCACTTGCAAGTTGTCCTCAATTTGATGGCAAAATTCAAGTCTTCAACTCTGCGTCTTCGACATTCTATGCGCCTAGCGACCGCAGCGGGATTGGTGGCATGCACCAGGAGCATATTTGTGCTTGTCCTCTTTGGAGAAACGAGGCACCGCGATATGACTGTGTGTTTGTGAACACAGATGCAGGTGTCAAAGGGATGAGGGGGATGGACATAGCACGTGTGATGTGTTTTTTCTCTTTGATGTTCAAAGCAGTTTCATACCCATGCACTGTGGTGCATTGGTTCAACAAAGCTGATGATGATAGACCCGACAAGGACACTGGGATGTGGATAGCACAACCTTCATATGATATTGACCATTCTCCATCAGTTGGAATCATTCATATTGATTCTATTTACCGCGCCGCACACCTCATCCCAATCTACGGAACACATGCCATCCCACAGAACCTCAAACACTATGACTCCTATGATGCTTTCTGAGCATTCTATATAAACAAGTTTGCAGATCATCATGCATTCGAGATCGCATCTTAGGTAGGACTGTTTGACTCGGACTCAAATAAGTACTCAAAGGCCAACTACAGACACTCTTTTGATGCTGTCACACAGTGGTACTCATTTACCACCTCACAGAAGAATATGATCCACACAGGTGCGACCTTGTTATGCTTGCCAGATTCATTCGTGCCCCCTCATCCACCCATGCATCCCCTATGCAGTGGTACCCACCCACCATCCCGAAGAATATGATCCGAACAGGGGCGGCCTTGTTATACTCGCCAGATCTGTCCATCCGCTCCCCTAATCCACCATGCAGCGGTACCCACCCACCATCCCAAAGAATATGATTCGAACAGGGGCAGCCTTGTTATACTCGCCAGATCCGTCCATCCACTCCCCTAATCTACCATGCAGCAGTACCCACCCACCATCCCGAAGAATATGATCCGAACAGGGCGGTATCCACCCACATCCCGAAGAATATGATCCGCACCTGTGCGGCCTTGTTACACCCGCCAATTTCATCCACATGCCCTCTATAAGGGATATTGCGCGCCTGCTGTAGTTTGCAGCTCCGAATCTTATGTGTGCCCTGTCTTATTGTTGAGAACGCCCTCAGTCAAGATCACGCTCATCGTCGACTGTCAGATGTTCACATTTTCATATAGCGCTAATTTATACAGCAAGCCGAGTCATTTCATGACGCCCGGCAACATGTTCTAACATGAAAAGGTAAATCCCCAATCTGCTGTACATGAGATATACCCTCATACCTTGTCCAGTCTGTGGCAGCTCAAGGATTATGCCACACCATGGATACATTCGAGCAATGCTTGATTCCAACGGCTCAAAAACCCTCTTAGCCTCCTCCATAACCCCACCCTCACCACACCTTGCCCAACCGCCTCATCTGCTCGCACGTTTGGCTGATCCTTCACATCCGCTGGCACGTCTGGCCAATCCACCATGACAGACCACCTTCGCCCTTGTCCGCAATAGATCTGTGGTTTTGTTGGTGGCAAAAGAGTCAGAATTCAGACCAATATCTATTGAATGTGTCAGTGATCCGCAATCTACACAATGTGTGGGCCACTGACAGCATCCTGAGGGCCCATCTTAGTCACAATCAAGTTTGCGATGTATAGGTTTGTAGGTGAGTGGATGGTCTGAACTTGTACTATTATTCATACTTGCAACTTGATTATCGGTGTTTCCCGACAATTTCTTTTTTCAGACAATGAGCACCGCCGCTTTCCCATAGTGCGGTCCTTCTGGATCACCATGAACCACAAGCACACATACCACTACTAGGAACCCTGCTGATGAATGATCCAGCCAGAACTCATCACCAACTCCACCCGTTCACTCATCAAAACTCAGCACTGACACCCCCCGAAAACAGAACCCAGATGAGGCTCGTGTAGTACTTACTATTAGACTGAATACAACTTGAACTTTTACCACTTTTTGAATGGTTGTGACTTGTGAATTTGAGCACTCCCTGAATTCACTTTTCTGTAGTACTTATTAGACTGAATACAACTTTTGCCGCTTTTTGAATGGTCGCAACTTGTGAATTGAGCACTCCCTGAATTCACTTTTCAGAAAGTCTATTAAGTGTAAAAAGCGATGTTCTAAGTTTCATCCCTCAGAAATTAAGTGACATTAAGTAAAATAAGTCAAAAAAGCAGCCGGTGGTTTTCCTGATGACTTTTGTGTTACCCACAGTCAACCTCCTGCCTTTCTCGCATTTTTTGCAACTCTATCACCCTCTACTGACTCCCCCCTTACTTGAGGATGTCCATAGGACCTCTGTAGATGATTCTCTGGTGCTTGGGGTTGTATAATCCTCCTCTTCCCCCCTCCTACCTCCATTTCAACCCTCAGAATGTCCTTCTCAGTACCTAGGTTATTATATATCGCATTTTTTACTATATGAGAATGTTCTTATCATTAATTGGAATGTTTCTGACCAGGAAGCAATGCTCTGGGACCTATAGATGGAGGTGGAGGTGCCATTGTACCTCTGCAGCACCCGTACACTATGTTGGAATCTGGTGAAACGAAGGAAACAGAAGACGGACCGTAGAAGATGAGAGTGAAACAGTACAAGTGCAACCAGTGAGTACGAAAAGGCAACATGTTGATGTTGGCCGAGGCTCGTCAATATTGGAATGTCTATCTCTAAGTAACGGACAATTTACTTATCATTTACTTATCTATCCTATCTGTACTATAAAGGACTGGTCGAGTCGTTAGAACATCTCAGGTCTTTTCATAGAGCCTGAGATGTAAGTCTCATATATTTTACGTGTTATTCTACAGAGCTAACATACCATTAGATATTTATTCTACTAGGTACTTTACCCGCTCTTACTTAGGTCTTTTCATTGAGCCTGAGATATATTTATTCTACTAGCTCCCGCTTTGTGTGCTGCTCGCCTGAACTCACTTTAGGTTATGAGCCCTGACATGGCCATGGAATCTTCGCTCCCCAGCACCACTTCTGCGCTATTCAACATCCCCAAGCTTGCCGAAGATGGCAGCAATTGGATTACCTACAAGGAACACATGTTGACTGCGATCAGTGCTAGAGGTATGATGCGACATGCAGACGGCCGTGCCATGAGACCAGTACAATATAGTATTGACCCGACGACAAGCACCATCAAGAAGCCAGATGGCTCGACGCCTATGCCAGTGGAGATCGAGGAGATAGAGAAGAAAATAGATGAATATTTGCAAAAGGACTCACTTGTGAAGCAGCAAATCTTCAGCACAATCACAGATCATCTCTTACTGCGCATTCAGAAGCTCGAAGATGCCTCGAAGATTTGGGAGGAAATCTGCCATATCCATGAGGGTAAGACCAAGTTGGTCCAGATTGACCTCCGCCGCAGGCTGCAGGACTTAAGGTGCGAAGAGAATGGTGATGTCAAAGCCCATTTCTTGGAACTCCTGAGACTGCGTGAATCCCTGGCAGGCATGGGCTCGGCGATAGAGGATTGTAATTTCCACACAATCCTACTCGGCTTGCTCCCCAAATCCTATAGACCCCTCCTATCCTCCATTAATGCCGCTGCAAAGATCACGCAGAAGGCACTCACCCCCAATGAACTTATCACCGTCATCAGCGAGGAATATGAGCATCGTCTCCTCACGGACCATCAAACATCCAAGAAAGGGTCGAATGCAGCACTGATGGCCAAGAACAGACCTGGGAAGGGCCGTAAGCCCTCAGGAATGAACCAAGCTGGCGCAGATGTAACATGTTTCAACTGCGATCATAAAGGACACTATAAAAGTGACTGCTGGAGACCTGGAGGGGGCAAAGAGGGCCAAGGGCCAAATCAGCAATGCCAGAAGAAAGGTAGCCGTTCATCTAAGGAGGGAGCTAATGCAGCGACCTCCGAACCTATGCCACCAGAGAACTTCATGTTTGCAACGTCTAACTTGGCTAGCATAGCCAAGGAATTGAACATCCCCATAGAGCAACGCAGCGCCATCATTGATTCAGGTGCCACATCTCACTTCTGCCCGGATCGGTCCAAGTTCACCAACTATGTCCCCATAGAGGCACAGGACGTGCATATGGCCAATGGATCCACCATTAGCGCTATAGGCAAGGGAGATGTCGTGTTGGACTTACCAAACAGCAAAGACTGCACTTGGGTCACTCTCAAAGATGTGTTATATAGTCCCAAGATGGCCTTCACACTCATCTCGACTAACAGGATCACCATGGGAGGTTCAGCCGTCCATTTTGAGGACAAGATGTGCAAGATTTTGTCGCCTGCCCCCAAGTGTAGCGTTATCGCCACAATCCCCCAGATCATGGGTCTCTATAGTGTCGCTGGACGGCATCAGCACCATGCTAACATCGCATGAACAAAACTTACTGTCTATGAGCTGCACCGAATGCTAGGACATGTCTCTCAAACCTAATCAACGGTGTCAACCTAGACCTGAACTCCAAGCCAGGAGTTCTGCGACACATGCGCTAAGGCTAAAGCGACGCATAAGCCATTCCCGAAGGAATCTGAGAGTCGAGCAAAGACGTACAGTGAGGTCATCCA
This sequence comes from Suillus paluster, assembly GCF_016628075.1. NCBI lineage: Eukaryota > Fungi > Basidiomycota > Agaricomycetes > Boletales > Suillaceae > Suillus > Suillus paluster. Next base: position 844,467 of record NW_024537571.1, read on the forward strand.
CACGGACCTGTGGGGTCCAGCCAGAACTGAGAGGCTGGGTGGTAGCCTTTATTATATGACATTTACTGATGACTTTACTCGGCAGACTAAGGTCAGCTTCCTCACGCACAAGAGCAACGCACTAGAGACATTCAAGGCATATGAAGCCTGGTTGTTGCAACAACGCGATGGGATGCACGTCAAGACCCTCAGGTCTGACTGCGGGGGAGAGTACTTGAGTCGAGAATTTGACAAGTACCTGAAGGAAGAGGGGATTCAGCGGCAGTTAATGGTGCATGACTCACCACAACAGAACAGAGTGGTTGAGCGCCTCAACTGCACGCTTGTAGAGCTAGCACATGCTATGCTCCTTGCCCGTGATCTCCCGAACTTCCTCTGGATAGAGGCGGTTAACTACACCACTTGGCTAAAGAATCACTTACCTTCGCATGCTATTCCAGACCACACCCCTTTTGACTTGGTCCATGGACGACGTCCATCACTCTCGCAGGCCCACAAATTCAGATGCACCATGTTTGTTCACATAACGACTGGAGGGAAGTTGGACACTAGGGCTGAGGAAGGACTGTTTGTCAGGGTGGATGAGGAGAGCAAGGCCTATCGAGTATACTGGCCAGGGAAGAGGCGAGTGTCGATTGAGAGAAACATCAGTTTCAGCCCAGTGAGTGTGACTGTGGCAGCAGACATACCGGATGAGGGGGAGTCCAGAATGCCACCAGCAGCTCCTACCAACAGTAACATCCAGAATGTCGTGCCCCAACCATTCTCCACACCGCCCAAAGCACCTCGACAACTCGAACCGCCGCCAGCACCCAGAGCAACCCACTCACGACCTCTGCCTGGATATTACGCCACCCTGCACCAGGGGGAGAGTGCATCCTTGGTCTTCCACCCTGCAGAAGCAGACCTAGCAGACGAATATGCTGCGGCCGCAGCAGAACCTGAACTGACCCTCCAACAAGCCCTCAATGGCCCAGATGCGGTTGAATGGCAAGAAGCAATAGACTATGAGATAAGTCAGTTGGAGAAGCTGGGAACATGGGAAATAGTAGATGCACCTCCCCGCACTAACCTTATACCCTGCCATTACATCCTGGCAACAAAGAGAGGTCCTGGAGGCAAGAAATTGAAGCTGCGAGTATGGTTGGTAGCTAATGGGCAGCGTCAGCAATATGGCATTGATTATTTCGACACTTTCATGCCCACATCCAACATGTCAATGATCCGCGCCGTCCTTACAATGGCCGCCCAGCAGGATTGGGAAATCCACCAAGTTGATATAAAGAGCGCTTACCTCTACGCGGACATTAAAGAGGAGATCTTCATGCAGGCGCCACCAGGGTACTTGAAGGACGGAGATGAGAGAAAGGTGTTGAAGTTGAAATGGAGTTTGCCAGGATTGAAGCAAGCCGGATTTGAATGGGCGGAAGAGTTAGCCGGGGTATTTGTGAAGATAGGATTCACATGCTCACAAGTCAATCAAGCTGTGTACTTCAAGCGTTCCCCAACCCAGCACATGGTCGTCACTGTATCGGTGGATGACATGGCGGTCACGTCTAACCATCTCAGCCATATTGAGCACTTCAAAGCCCAACTCCACGATCATTTCGAGATATCGGACCTGGGAGAACTTAATTGGCTTCTAGGACTTAAGGTCGAATGCGACCGCGAGGCACGGACCATCACTCTTTCTCAACGAGCGTATATTGACACTATCCTTGAATGGTTCTACCTTACCGATGCGAAAACTGCGCAAATGCCTATGGATGTAGGAACAGTCCTGTCAGCAGATCAGTGCCCTGCAACACACGCCGAACACGAAGCCATGCAAGATGTACTGTACCAGCGGTCCATAGGGTCCCTGATGTACGCTGCAACCAGTACTCGCCCCGATATCGCATTCTCGGTAGCTACGTTATCTCAATTCATGTGCAACCCCAGACAAGTGCACTGGGAAGCCAACAAACGCGTCTTTCGGTACCTTAAAGGTACAGCCAATCTTGGACTCATCCTAGGAGGCACAGATGCTGGGATCAAAGCATATGTTGATGCAGACTGGGCATCCCAGCCGCACAGACACTTGATGTCAGGCTATGTTGTTATGCTAAATGGAGGACCCGTAGCATGGAGCACATGCAAACAGCCGCTGATAGTGCTGTCAACCGCAGAAGCTGAGTATATTGTGCTTACGACAGTAGCACGAGAAGTGCTCTACTTACAGCTACTCCTTGATGAACTCTATGGACCAGTTGAACTTCCCACCCCCGTATATTGCAATAACCAAGCTGCAATAGCTCTCGCATCAAACAACAAGTTTCATTCGCATACCAAGCATATTGACTTATGATACCACTTTGTCCATGCGCATGTCAAGAACGGCACATTTGCACTCGAGTACTGCCCAACGGAAGATAATGTCACAGACACATTCACCAACGCATTACCCCATCCCCGCCTCCAGAAGCTACATGCTTGGATGAGCTTAGAGCCTTGTGCTCAAGGGGGAGTGTTGGAATCCGGTGAAACGAAGGAAACAGAAGACGGACCTGTAGAAAATGAGAGTGAAACAGTACGAGCGCAACCAGTGAGTATGACGAGGCGATGCGTTGATGTTGGCCGAGGCTCGTCAATATTGGAATGTCTATCTCTAAGTAATAGACAATTTACTTATCATTTACTTATCTATCCTATCCATACTATAAAGGACTGGTCGAGTCGTTAGAACATCTCAGGTCTTTTCATAGAGCCTGAGATGTAAGTCTCATATATTTTTAGTGTTATTCTACAGAGCTAACATACCATTAGATATTTATTCTACTAGGTACTTTACCCGCTCTTACTTAGGTCTTTTCATTGAGCCTGAGATATATTTATTCTACTAGCTCCCACTTTGTGTGCCGCTCACCTGAACTCACTTTACATTAATATACACTTAATTTGTAGTAACTAGAGCTTGGAAATGCGAAATGGATGTTATTGAATGTATAATTACATAGTACAACAAAAAAAACTACAAGAAAATGCTGTAAAATACAGCAGTTATTGAGCTCAGCTGTTGCCCACAGCAAGCACGAAGATTTTGGCAATGCAAGGAATGTTGTCCATGGTGTGGGAACAAAGCCTTGCTTACCCATTTTGGTTCTGGCACAAGCCTTAGAGAAATCACTTGCACATTATTTAGGGCAGGGTTTAATGCTGGTGTTGGGATTTAATGCAACTAAGCTATGTAATAGTTGGTGAGGCGCTCGAATCACCCAGTATAATAAGGCTTACTTATTGGGTAACCCAGGTGTTTTTGGCATGGAAATGTGATGGCTTGTCACATGGTGTAACTGTATGTCACAAAATTCACCGCAAAAAGTGTGACTCATGAAATGATGGTCCATCACGAATAGACCGTAAGGGATAGTAACAATATACAGCATATAAAAGTAAGCCGTCTTCCTACTTGCCCTTCAGATCTATTTGATCCCATATCACATCTTTACAAACAATGTGTTTCTCCTTTGTCCTCACCATTGTTTGACAGCATCAATATCTACAGCATCAATACCCGCCAGTGACCCTGACAATTGTCCTTTCTTATGCTCAGTCCATAAAGACTGCATACACTGCAACGATGGGCCTCACTGTGTAAGTATGACTCATAGTTTCCGTATTTAACCATATGACTCACTGGCGTCATAGTTCGTATTCATATGCTCTTTGGGTTAGTCTAGCAGGACCATGAACATCAGTAAACCACAATGGTCTGTACAGAGCTGTACAGTTCACCAGAGCCACAGCTTGGTCCCACTGTCACAAACAGGCCCATCTCTGTACAGCTCTGTACAGAGCTTCCCAGAGCTGTACAGTTCACCAGAGCCACAGCTTGGTCCCACTGTCACAAACAGGCCCATCTCTGTACAGCTCTGTACAGAGCTTCCCAGAGCTCCACAGTAGCCCTCTAGTTACACAGAACCTTCCCAAACATATTAGAAATCGCTTTTTTCATTTTTATATTAACTCAAGTCAAACATGTAAAATTAAATTTAAACAAATGGATTGCAAAAGAAGCAACTACTCTACTGGACTCATCAATACAAACAGTGAGTAAGGATGTGAGATAATCAAAGTGCAAGAGTGTGAGAGAACGGGTTGTCATCATAGTCATAGTCGTGTCATGTTGTTGAGTCGCTGTCATTGTCATGATAGCACTGTCATAAAGACAAGTTGTTAGTATTGTGCGTGCCACGAACGAACAAGCGCAAACACAAAACAAGCATGAAAATACTAGTAAGTAATGTACATACATACATACATACATACATAAAAAAACACACCTTCGAGTGGCGAGAAAGATGGGCAAGAGATGGGGCATGATGGGGCACGGGAGACGGGCGAAAGATGGGGTGAGAAGACAGGCGAGAGATGGGGTATGAGAGACGGGCAAGAGACGGGGCAAGAGATCACAAGGGGCGAGAGAGACAGGGCGAGAGATGGGGCATGAGAGACAAGCGAGAAACAGGGCACGGGAACACGAGAGATGGGGCATACAAGCATGAGAGACAGCACAAGAGGAGAGGGCGCAAGGCCCATCAGTGCTGGAGAACAGATCAACTAAGGTCAAAGTAGTTAGTGCTGAGTCTGCCAACTGTGCCAAGAGAGTGGGAGAGGGTGGTTAAGGTAAACATAAGCAAGCAGTAATAAGAAAATAAAGAAAATAAAAGACTTACTTGAAGGATGGCAGTGGTGCAGGTAGAAGTTAAGAGTTGAAGTGTAGAACAAAGACTTCCGAAATTTTCGACAAGTTGAACAATGACTTACATCAGCATTGCCGAGTTTTGTGAGGTTCTGTGGTGCTGTGAGAGCTGTGAAAATTAGCAAACACTGTGCAAGGTTTAGTAGTTTACTGATGAAGGAGTGGGATGAAGAGCTGTGGAAGTAGGTTGAATCAGTTCAGTTCTTCATGCTCAAGTTTGACATGGGCATGGCCCAAGGGCAGGGTGTATGTCCCAGTAATGGCAAAGGTTTAAGGCATTGACTAGGCTGACTGGGTTGAGATAGGGTTCTTGAATGCATATGAAGTCAATCGTCGGGTTGATGTTCTTGGGCATGTATTCCCAGGCATTGGAAGATTTGCATGAATTTTACTGCCAAAATTTGAAATCTGTACTCAGGGTGTTCATTACGGTTGTATTGGATCAGTCAACACTTGAGGTGGGGGGACTGCCTGTGTTAGCATTTCAAACTTGATGAGGAGTCAGGTGGGAACCAAAGGGGAGTGGTTTGATGGGTGGTTTGAGGAGTGATGAGTGGGTGGTGGAGGTGTGTGCGGGTGTGTTGACGTGGGGTGTGCAGGTGTGTTGATGTGGGGTTGTGAAGGGTGTAGCCAGTTGTCCATGACACAAGCTTGGTTTCTGAGTACTGTGGTGTTGTTGGGGTTGGAATTGGGGTTGGGGTTGGGTTGCTGTTGTTGTCTTGGCATTGCCAGCCCTCTTCTTGCTGCTGTCATCCGTAGTTGCCGAAGGTGTTGAGTCTTTTGTAGTTTTCCCACTTTTCGATGAAAGTTGGGCATTCCCTGCTCCAGGAAGCATGCCCTTGGCAGTTGCAGTTAGTGTAATGGTAGAAATTAGGGTCGTCTACCTTGCATGTATGCAGCAGTGTGGTGCTTAGCGCCGTACGTGCCGCAGGTGTCATGTTCTTGTGGATTCTGGTAGCAGCTTGCGCCTGAATGCCTTCGATTGAGAGACTGAATTTGAAATTTGAGGGTGTTTTTTTCAGTCACAACCCCTATACCATCTGCTCAATAATTTACCTGTCCAATTGTGAGCCCGGTGGCTTACCTGAGTTCCCATAATCAGCATAAATACTGTCCAAGATAATGAAGCATGAGCTTTCATTATCACTGCCTTTTGGTGTAATGGTTAAGGGATGACAGTCTTGACCTACTTACACCAATGTCTATAGAGTCCCGTGACACTCATTGATCCATGGTGGATAATGTAAACAAGAAAACGACAAAGTGGATGATTTCCTGAACTGACCTGCATCACAGATACTGTGACCAAGTGTTTCCTAGAGGCTAGGGTGAATCCAAGAAGGTGGTTCAGGTAGTAGGGAAACCTTGATGGCGGCCCTACCATTCACACCATATTCACCTGCATGCATTTGGGCACTTACACTAACCCCAGTTCTCTCTCATAACCCATAGTTTCTGACAGATTGCAATGTAAGGTATGCGTATATCAAAAACGACACCTCGTCGCACACGCGAGACTTCCATATATTCACTTTGTGAAGAAGGCTGACTGGTCGACCACTGCAGATATGGCTTTTACTCTCCAGCAGGGTGCTATGACAATGTCTTCAGTGCACATCACGAGGGCAAGGGTAGCAAAGGCACAGTTTGACCTGAACCAGATGCCCAAAGACAGCATCCCTGGGATCAATATTCAATCATCACAGTAGGCAGCCAACTATCCCGTTGGCAACTAGTACTTAAAGTTTTGTGTGGGGCAATCTCCATATGCAGCTAGTCATTTGCATTGACCACCATGGTAGTGTCCGATTGACTGTATATCACTTGGAGTCATTGCCTGCACCTCTCGTGTCAGCACACCTTCGCAGTTCAGGCTAGTTCAGGAACTGGTAGGAATGCAGTCTAACTAATTGAATACCAATTTTCACTGCAAGTTATTTACTCGATTGCGCAGCCTTGCAGTGCATCGCCCATCAGAAGTGGGGAATCATATATCAACAGACTTGACCTGGGATGTTTTCTTGATGCCGGGAGAACCCTGAAGACCCTCAGAGTCAGTCGCCTTAAAATGCTACCTCAGGACAAACTGCATCCCATCATGATGGAGGGCACTTCTATACACAAGGATTTGTTGTTGGGCGACATAACATCCACATCATTCCCAACAGTAGACACCAGCCTCTACAGTCTGTCTGCTGAACAAGCTGCATTCTTCAAGACGCAAATTGGTATTGATGATGATGAAGACTTGAAAAGGCATATCCTGGAAGTTCAAGCGAAAGCATACATTGCAAATCATTCCCAGAGGACCTCACAGTAGGTTATATAATGCTCTGCTACTGCAAGGTTGCACTATACCCATGTGTCCATGCATTTGTTTTTCTTCAGTATGTGAATAATTAATTTATGCATTGACACATTCAAAGGAAATGTGCTCAGTTTGAACTTATCAAATTTCGCAGTATATGAACATATCCTAAAGCTTGGTCGCGAGTGCCCCAATGCCATATTTCTTGACATTGGCTGTTGTTGTAAGTCGAATCGTTGTCTACTTTCTTGGATAAGCTGACTCCTTTTTAGTTGGTGTTGACGCTGCCACGGATGGTTTTTCTGTGAAGAATATTATTGCATCAGATATCAAACATGCTAATATATATTTTCCTCTGTATTGAAATTGTTCTTGCTAACGATGGGTTGTATATGTGCAGAATTCCTTGAGCTCAGCCACAAACTTTTGTTTTTTAAAAAAAATCCATGTTTATTGTCCTTTGGGGTTGATGACCCTATGTCGGACATAACCCTATACATGGGGGGCTTACTCCCACTACACTATTGTACGTATTTGTGGTAATCTATGTTTGTTGAGTGGATATACTAGTATGCGTACTCTGTTGGTATGTTGTTGGGCAAGGGCCGACACCAATTTCATACAGAGGGAATGATGTAGTTAATGAGTTGCTTGGGGAGGGTATTGGTGAGATGTTGTGCAAGACTTTGGCTTGGTCACAGCTTCGATCCTGGTGTCTGCTTGTCCAAAATGCTCTCCTTTCACCTCTCTTCTTCTACATTGACTTAGCGGCCAGCGCTAGTCTTTCCCTCTAGTCTTGGAGGTCTATTTGCTTGGTGTGTTAACTATTTGTGTTTGTTTTCCTGTTGATATATGAAGTGTGCTTAAGTTACGTACAGGATTATGTTTCTGGGATCTCACCAAATGTGGTTTTAAATCTTCCTATGCCATTTTCATATCGCATGAGCAGTCTGACTGTGTCGTCATTGGAGGTAAGTAGGTAGGTGAGTGAGGTTGCTTTGTGGCATAGGGCATTTGAGAGGATGTGGCGTTCTCTTGTGTATTGACAGGCAGTTGAATAGGAAGTGGGGGACGGTTTCTACTATTTCTGGGCAGAACAGGCAGTGAAGGGAGTCACTTTTCCCTATGCAATGAAGATGCTGGTTGAGGGGGGAGTGGCGGGTCCACAGTTGGGTGATGATACTGGTCTGACGTCTAGGAAGAGTGGCAATGAGCTTAATGAATTTGTTGGACGGCATGCTGGGGTCAATGGTTGATGCCCATGTGTAGCAGGGTGATTTCTTCCAGGTTTCTGACCATCTGGTGTTCAGGTCTGAGATGCTGTCTGGGAGTTTGCCGAGTTGGAGGAAGGATGGTAGATGTTCATGTGCGCTTGACTTTCTCTCTCCTTCTGCTGCTTCCTTCGCTGCTTTATCCGCTAGCTCATTGCCTGCCACTCCCTTGTGTCCTGGGATCCATCTTATTGTGAGGTCAAAGTTGAGATCACAAGTGTTTCTGCGATTAGCTAGCTGCACTGTTAAGGTGCAGAAATGTTTTACTAAGTAACTGCCTGAGTTCATGTACTGACTCTCACCATATTGTATGGCCGCTTGATTGTCTACAAAGATTGATGCTGGGTATGTCATGTTCCTTTCCATAGCAATGAGCTTCGTTGCAAGTGAGAGGCCAACTACTTCCGCCTCATAGATGGTGTGCTTTTGATCCGAGCCAAGGTGGTACTTTAAGATGCGTGGGGCTTGTCCTTCTCATATCAGAACTGCCGCCTGCTCCTATTCCTCTGTTGTGTCCCAAGCTGTCTGTGAACACTTGTACTTTGTCCAGTAATTCTTTCTGCTCCTTGATAGCGTCCTTTTCCTCTCTAGCAATGTGGGAGTGATACACATTGGGTCAGTGTTTGTCTGATCTGTTAATGGGGTCAATCATTTCAATGTTCTTGGAGAGGAGTTGGTAGGTAGCTGTGAGATTGTGAAGGGATGAATGGTGATGGGAGGTGTTCTGGTACTTGGCGATGTGCTGCAGGTACGAGTGTAGTGGATGTCGCTGTGGGAGGGCAGTGGCGAGACAAAGGGCAGCACAGTGACACACATACTGCAGTCACTTTACCCTTGTATAAAACATACAGCCGAGGTTGAAATATCCCTGTTCTACACAGGCCACCCGACGTGGGCCCATCAATGTATCTTTGTGTTAAATACAGGTGGGCCAGTCTCAAGTGTGTATCTGATACAAACAGGGGGCCCATAGTATGTGGTGTAGTAGATAAGTGTAGACTTTTCTATTGACTTTGGTAGGTAGTGTATGAAGTATGTACCTGATACCGACAGGTGGGCCGGTCTCAAGTGTGTATCTGATACAAACAGTGGGCCCATAGTATGTAGTGTAGATAAGTGTAGACTTTTCTATTGATTTTGGTAGGTAGTGTATGAAGTATGTACCTGATACCAACAGGTGGGCCGATAGTCCAAAGTGTGGAGTTTGCTATTGCATTTGATAGGCAATATACAAGAGCTATATATATATGTATGATGGAAACAAGTGGGTCGAGTGGGCAGTGGTACTGATATATACAGATGGGCCGAAAGTGTTCATAGACTAGCTTCCATAATATACATGCCAAGACCACCTCGGTCAAAGGACATTCGGTCAAATATGATGGATGAGGGATTACCAGGAATCGCTCCATAATATAAATGCCAAGACCACCCCGGTCAAATACACTCGGTCAAATACAACTCGGTCAACAGACATTCGGTCAAATATGATGGATGAGGGATCTACCAGGATCCAATGCATAAGATACATGCTAAGAGCACCTCAGTTAAATATGACTCGGTCAAAAGACACTCGGTCAAGAGACATTTGGATAAATACGACTTGGTCAAATATGACTTGGTCAAAAGACACTTGGATAAATACAACTCGGTCAAATATGACTTGGTCAAAAGACACTCGGTCAAGAGACACTTGGGTAAATACGACTCGGTCAAATATGACTTGGTCAAAAGACACTCAGTCAAGAGACATTCAGGTAAATACGACTCGGTCAAATATGACTTGGTCAAAAGACACTTGGGTAAATACGACTTGGTCAAATATGACTTGGTTAAAAGACACTCGGTCAAGAGACACTCGGGTAAATATGACTCGGTCAAAAGACACTCGGGTAAATACGACTCGGTCAAATATGACTCAGTCAGAAGACATTGCTGCATGAAGCCATTTGGCGGTCGCGGCACCTGCATGATGGTGCCATTAGGCAGGGTGGCATAGCCATTCATAGGGATGTGGTAACTACTGAGTGGGACAGATACCAGAATGTGCTGAGACTCAGCCTTGAGACACGCTGGTGAGCCAGTCTGATTGGACTGGGGAGGTTCCGCAGGAGGTGACATCTGCACGTCTGTCGGTTGATGTGCTGTGCCATTGAGAGTCGTGGCGGTGATGCCATTGGGTGGGGCGATCAGCCTGACCGAGTGGCCATCTGGCATAGGAGTGCCAGAATGGTTGCCATTGGCTCCATTCGTGGAAGCGGCGGTGCGATGAGGGGAGGACTGCTGAGCTGAAGACGATGGCAAGAAGATATCGGTGAATTGTACGAGTTGGTGAAGTTTCAGTTGCGTGGAATCTCATCGGCATGCGTGATGCAGTGACCGAGATCGGGCGATCGGTCATATGGAGTATAAATCGGTCAATTCTGAAAAGACAAGAAACTGAAGGATACTGTGCCAACTGCAACACATGACCGAGATACACTCTGCCAACTTGCTGTCAGTACTTATATCACAGGAAAGAGAGTGAATATACATGGAATCAATGGCCAAACAATTGCATTTGAAAGTGAATAATACAAGTCCGTGATATACTGGGGTAATTCTGCTGACGGACGCATGCTCTATGTACAACTATGTATTGAGCCGAATGATCAGGGGAGAGACTTTGCGGCCGAAGCAGGTGATGTTCCAGCAGAACAGGGTCCAACTACAGCAGGAGCGGATGAAGGACCGGCATGTGCTGACACCGAGGACGCTTGGCCAGATGTGAATGTGTCACCGTGCATGTCAAGGCGACCAAAAGGGTGAGACGCCGAAGGGCCTGCAGCAGATGCCGAGGTAGCAACCGAAGGGCTGTACACACTGTTCAAGTACCTGATGCCCATCGCTTGCATCTGTGGGGTGGCCGAGGTAGCACCGAAGTTGCTCATCATTGGTGGTGGGAAGGATGGGTTGGCAACAGTCTGTGCCTCCTGAAGCTTCTCCACCAGGCTGGTCAGGCCATTGACGAGGCTGACAGTGGTGCCGAGATCGAACTGCATGGAGGAAAGCTCCGCACGCATCGAGGAGATCCGGGTTTTGCAGTCCTGCTGCACCGCATCGACCCTGGCAAGGGTATTCTGGTTGGCGACTTCCATGGCAGTGACCTTAGCAGCCAGGGAAACCACACATTCATGGATGGCGCTGATGGTCAGGTGGGAGAGATGCCAAAGGGAGGGAAACATCTCCGGCCGCAGGAGCTGCCGTCGGAATGACGAAGTCATCGGAGTGGGGCTCCACCCAATGATTGGTGGGGAAGTCATCCGCAGATGCGATGACCCGAGGCTCATCGACAACAATCTTGTCATCTGCTGCGGGCTCAGCCAGGGCATCAGCAGCAGGCTCCATGTCGGCATCATCATCACCTGTGATGGACACATCTAGAAGCAAAGGTTAGAGGACATTATCATAAAAAAAATGATTGCTTACCGGTACCCTTGACAGCTTCCTCTTCAGACTCCAAGATGGGAGTCGGTGGACGTGCCCATGAGGTTGCTCTGGTTCTCCTGAGCAGACCATTGGACTTGGACCTTGGGGTTGCCGTCGGGGGAACCTTCTTGGAGGCCAGTGCAGCCCTGGTCCTTGGGTGTGCCATCGGCGCAGGAGTGTCGGAATTGACCGACATTGGTCGGTCGCACTTCACCTTCATGAGGCTGCATTTGGCGCAGGACCTCATGACCTGCCCTTTCTTGCCGATAATGACAAGGCAAGGCTCGTCAACACACCTCTTGCAAGGTGGATCATACTATCACACGGTGAGTACTCAGTGACCGAGCAGAGATAAAAACTCACAGTCTTGGCCCCAGCATTGGCCTTGGCTAGTGGGCGCCCTCTAATGGGCTTGGCAACTTCCTTGCCCTTCTCCTTTCCTTTGCCCTTCACCGGCATGCGACCAATGGTGTCCTCGGCATGTGTCTGAGAATTGTTGAGGGGTGATCGCTGGTGGGCAAAGGTAAATCTCACCTTCTTGACGCCTTTGGTCACGCCCTGTCCATGAGTCAGCGATGGTGTCGATATTGAATTCACCGAAGTGCTTACCTTGGACTTTGGCGGACCAGCCAGCTTTACAACCACAATGGTGCCTCCTGGCTGACCGTCCTCATCCTCGGTGTCGGAGACCAAGGCTTTTGACAAGGGCCTTGAGACCTTGCACTTCTTCCGGCCCGTCTCAGCGCTTGGGCTGTCCTCTCGGGATCTCCGAGTCCTGCGGGCAGGCTGTTTGCCCTTGCCGGTCATCGTGCCAGGCACAAGAAGATTGTGCTGGTGCCCAGCGGTAGGGAGCGATTCGATCGGAGGGACCAACATTGGTGCAGGGGCTGGAGCTGGGGCTGGAGCTGGAGCTGGAGCTGGGGCGACTTGAGGTGCAGATTCGGGTGTGCCTCCTGCCACTGTCAAGACGTTGAGCTGTGAAGACAGACAGAATGACCGCCGACTCACCATATCCGACGGTCTTCGGGAAGAAAGGGTGGGACTCCATCCGAGTATCATTATCCTGCACCTGAGCCCACTGTGGGGCGATGCCTTGGTTCATGGTCGCTCTGACCTCGGCCGCAGCAGACAGCAGCAACGGTGAGATGACCGAGGCATTTCTTCCATGTTGCTGAAGGGCAGTGGACTGTGAAGGGTCGGTGAGCAAATTAGAACATCGGGAATCAGAAACTTACCACTAGCCAGGCGATTGCATGAGCTTGGTCAACGACCACGCTGCCATCTGCTTGATGGATTTTAATCCGGCGGAGGGCATG